>NW_017537089.1:104827-146743 GCF_001853355.1 Bactrocera latifrons | reverse complement strand
GCTACTATGCCGGTCTCTTTCGACCAATTCAGCGATTTTATCGCAATTTTCGACAACAGGTCTTCCGGAGCGTGCCGCATCTTCGTCCACCTCTACACCAGAACGAAAACGTTGAAAGCATCGTTGTGCGGTGGAAATGGAAACTGTATCGGGTCCATAAACTGCACAAATTTTATTGGCGGCTTGAGATGCGTTTTTGCCTTTATCGTAGTAGTACTGTAAAATATGCCATATTTTCTCTTTATTTTGCTCCATGTTTGCGACGCTATAACTCACGAAAGACTTAAAAGTAACGACAATCAATCAAAGACGTGTTAGCGCGTGAAATGAGCTTTCCAAAGAGGAAATCGTCGTCCCGATGCGACGAATAAAACTAGAACTACGCGCTCTCAGCGCCAACTAGCTAAAATACCGCAAGTCTTTTTTGACAACCAATATGATGTCATGTGATGCAGAATATATTATTTATAATTTAATATTTTTTTTTTTGGAATTTGCTCTGACTGTACTGTTGTAAAAAATAATTTTTGCGTACGTTTTAAGATTAAAAATATTTGTATAATATTTCTTGCTTGCATCAGTTTAGCCCAGAGATATATTAAATTTTAATAGATCACTCCTTTTAATATGCGTTTATCTTCTACTGCGTGTTTTCCTGTAGAGAGAAACTAGTTTACCCACACAAAGGCTAACTTAAACAAGCAAAATGCTTCCGGCAATCACCTCATAATTGTTTGGCTGAGGCTACATGCAAATCGACATGAGAGCTGTTTGTGCTTCTGTGTACCTTATAAAAATATTAAACACATACAAGTGCAAACATTGTACCCGTAACCAAAACAAAATCTGTTCACATTTGTACGTGATTCGCCCCTAGCCCGATGAAGTATGTTTGTTTTTGTGTTAGCATCTTATCACACTTTAAAATCACGACGTGTGTATTTGAGAGCAACTCAAGTCATTCTAGCACAAACGCACGCTCTTGTTCTGAATCGACCCAAATACTTGCATATGTATTAAGTTTAACCAAATATTTGCTTAGGTTTACCACAGCATGCCTCCCAGATATGCTCCGTGATGAACTATTCAATCCCGTCTTTTTCGCACTCATCTTCAGAATTTGTTTAAACATATGAGAGACGAGCATGCCTTACAGACATACACCAACAGTTGTGCATATGCCATATATACATGTATTTTGTAACAGATTTGATATGTAGTTTTTGAGCAACCTTCCAGCTACTTGCAAGTTTTAAAACTGTACTTCCTTTGAAAATTCCTAGCTGTAAACTTAACTACTCAGAAGAAATGCAGGCGTATTTGGCTTTAGTTGAGTAATACTAGGAGCGGATGCAAATAAATCAAGCAATATTAAAACCGTTGGCGTTGAAAGCAGAATATTGCATATAAGCAATTCTTTATATTGAGTATTGAAATACGCAACAAATTCAAATATAAATAGAATTGTTGACCTATGGACAGTAAATGTAGGTAATCAATTTGTGTTAGGAAAAGGTGTGGATTTTAAGTTTTAACCTTTTCACATACATATGTAATGGAGCTCCATGTCAAAAACAGAAAATTTATGGCTTTGTTAAGGGAAATGTTTTCCAGTAATTGGATTTTGGGCTTAGTGGCACTTGATTTTTGATATTTGTTTTTCATTTCATTAATGCAATTTCAATCAGCTCACATAATTTATGCAGTTTAAAATTTTATGGACATATTTTTAAGAGCCTACAACGGCTTAAGCAAAGAGTTTCAAATAATAAATAAACTTTCATTTAAATAATCCTTGAATAAAGCAAAGTACAAGAAAACAAGAAAGAGTAGGTCAAAGTCACTCCGCAATCGAAACCAAACTCGGTTTTACATATATAATATGTATGTGAAAGGAAAGACATTTTTTTTTTTTTTTTTGTTTTTTTTTTTTTTGCTCTTCTGGAGCAGCTAGTGTGGCAAGTCTTAAATTTAGAAATTCAATTAAAAATTGCACATTTGTGTACCATCCTTTCAACTTATGTTAAGTATATGGCTTTATTTTTGAATATGAAGATTGCAAAGCAGAGATGTGTGCGCGTTTGCTGCCAACAGACGGCGAGAAAAGCAGAACATGCAAAAGCGAACTTCCACACTGTGCTAAAAAATTCAGCTAAAAAAAGAGGCATGAATATGTATAACTTTCCACAACCAGTACAGTGGTACAGTTCCCCTCCGCTTCATTAAATATTAGTGAATATATTTAACCGCTATTCTCGCATTGGCTTTAGTGTACTCTGAAAACGTTAGGAGCTATTGAGGAAGTTTCCTTAACAAACAATTGGAGTCAAGCCTTGGTTGGTGGCTCAGAGGTGAAAAGTTCAGTATTTGGTAACAGCGTCCTGAGAAGTCGGTATGGAGAGATACCGCTGTGAGAAATGTTTGTAGCTTTCTGAAAATATCTTGATGATAAGCATGTACTATGTTATATTGGATTGATTCCTTGTATGAAGTCCGCTGCAGCATCTTCAAGCTACAAACGATGGATCAGACAAGATACAAATTAATTTGACCACATATGTAACAGTTGTATAAGCCGACAAACTATTTGCTTCTTCACTCTACTCCATATTTATTTTGCCGCATTTTTATGCATTTCAATAAAGCTGAGGGCCTCTGGGACTAGGTTTGGGATTTGTTCTTTATTTGCCGCCGGTCATGACAAATGCGATTACCATAAATTTAATGCAATGCGGTTATGAATTTTTATGTTCACGCTTCATCAACTTTATGGTAATATCTTTTGATAATTGACGAAATCGTTTGCAGCATCGCATTCTGGTTGATAAAGTTTATGAATGGTATTTGAGAAGATTAAATTCATTATGTTTGTGAATTTTATTACTTGAATACAAGAAACATTTTAATAAGTCTCGCGACATAGATAAGAATCATCAACTTCGAATTCATAGTAGACTGATAACAAATTATTTTCTTTAATATTTCGAGATTGCAACATTACAATGTTGGTTTTAACTTTAAAATTCTTTTTGTTATGCACGAAAACAAGCTATTCAGGTCAACTTTTGCTGCTCGGGCGTAATCCACCATTTAAACTGACATGTGCAACACGTTTAAGCAAAATGAAGTGAAAGTAATTCTTTCAAACTAGCCTGCAGCTCCAGTGGATGGCTCAAAGCTACTCGGGACTAGTTGCCGCAGAAATCAGTTCACATCTTGGTGAACCGCAAACCTCTGACTTTATTGGTACTTACAACTGTTAGTAGATATGTACGTGCATATATGCAGTTGTTATCGAATGAAAAGAAGCTTTATTGGCAAAGCGCACACTTCGTATCGCTACGACAGCATAAACTACTAGCTGTTCACCAAAGATGGAACGCTTTATGTAAACATGATAAGTTTGCTACTTCCGAGCTGCATTTGGTAGCACATATCATATAATCATATATCTTACATGACTGAGATTTATAGGTTGTTACTCCGAATGAGTCCCACTTTAGCGTTATACGTGCACAGGTAGTAAAACATGTTATTTACAAAAGTTATTATCTTTTACCAACAACAAGGTATGGATTAAGCCTACAGTAAATTAAATTTTTTTTGCGTTGAAAATGTCAACAAGTTACATATTCGCAGATCAGTAAAGTTTAAAATAAGTATAGCGCGTGATTTACATCTAAAAACTAAATCATTCATAAACTACCGGTGCCATGTCATAAAATGTAAACAATGTAATAAATAAGTAAGTGTTCTGTGCTTAGGATAGAGAATAAATATAGTCATACCTTATAACGCAATATTATATTTTGAGTGTAAATGGTAACAGTTAATATTCGGTGGTTATACATGTATACCTTGGATTTGCCTCTCATAATTTTAAAACTTTATTAATGTTATTAGAAAACTTTTGCTCTACTACACTTCTTTTAATAACATTGAAGTAGCAAGTAAATGCTTCGCCTTCCTTGCTGAAGAAGAGAAGAACAATGGTCCATGGCATAAACCATTTTAATGCCAAATAAAGAAATCTTCGCAGCCAACTTGAAAGTAAACTTTCTCCGTTTAAGGTTGAAATGTAAGTGGTGCATGACTAAATGCATTAAAAGTTTACGCTTGTTCACAAGTAAATGATTAACGAACCACATCTTACAAGATTGGCGCGCAAACTACAAACGATAGTGTGAGAAAGAAATGCGGAGCTATAGCGAGTAAATCTGTTCTCTTTATTTATGAGCATTTAATTAAAGTTTGAAATTTATGAAGTTATTGTCAAAATTCCTAACTTTTTTTGATGGCGCATTGACGTTCCCTTGCCGAATATTTGGTATCACCCTGAGATTGTATGGCTAGAAATTCTGATTAACGGAGCATTAAATTAATCAAGAGAAGAAGGAGTGGGATTAAGGGAAAGATAGCAATCGAACTGATATTTATTTTCAACAAATTATCTTAAAACCGAGATCATTAAAGAAAAGGGAGGGTACACGATTTGCAGTAGTCTGGCCAAGTTTCAGTTGTCGAACAAGGCATATATGTGAATAATATGTATACTGGTGAATTTCTAACTTTTTAATACAAGAAAATTATTTTGAAAATTTTATAAAATTTTTGCAAAAACAGCAAGGCAGATATTTATGTAAGTGTAGTAAATTTGGCTACGTTAAAAAAAAAATTTGCAATCTTAAAAATATTCAAATATATTTTAGAGTATGAATTCGCTAAAATGTATATCAACATGGAGTAGGGGAGATTTTTCAACGAGAAAATATGAATATTTTTCATGCAGCGCTCTAAACTTTTCCGGTTATAATCTCGGTTTGGTACTTCTTCCACTCGCATACATCTGCAATTTAGCTTTCCAACAAGGCAGACGAGAATTGCGCAAATCCTAATTCACACATGGCGTACCACGAAAAAATTCTGAGCAGGAAAATAGCTGTGGTAATGAATAATTAAAAATAGCACGAGTGCAAATGGCGCACTAAGCCTTTTTGTTTATGTGCCGACTTCAGAGTACTTGTAGTTGTGAATATAAGTTTGCACTGAAAAATCGAAACGACGACTGTAAAATTCTTGCTTTGTTTGAACGCATGCAGACGCTGCCGGAATGTTACTTATGCATGAAAACAAGCAGGATGCAAGCGTTAGAATGTTCCCGCCTTTGTTGCAACCACCGCGTGATTTGATGGAACGCCGTAAACGTTCTCGGTTGCGGCATCTATTGCACGCATGTTTGAGCTTCAAACCACGAAGGCATAAAAAGTGTAGTAACGTGGGTACGTAAGTTTTCCGGAGCGTAAGCGTGTTCCAAACTAACTATTTTATGTGCGTGAAACAAAACGTCGTTTGGTGATTCTTCTGGTAGATGTATACAAGTATAAAAATTGTTGCTAAAACTGGGAGTGTTTCGCTACGTCTTCATCATAATGTGGGATTAGAAGATATTTTTAAGCTCTTAAAGCTTGAAGGTAAAAGAAATGTTTTGAGTTGCCCAAACTCTCGAGAACTGGGTCACTAATTCTTCTATATACTGATTGATGCACGCACAGACAGATGGACCCACATTGTTAAATCGACTCAACTCGTCTAGCTGATCATACACAAGTATGTATACATTTTATAGAGTATCCGTCTTTTTCTTCTGGGTATGCCTGCCGAAAGTTCGCATATTGCCGTCAGTAAGGTAGTAAGGCCGACATCAATATTGAGGTTGGAGACCATATCTTTGTGTGGCAATGGATAAAATGTGTGCAAAATAAATGTTGCATAATTAATTATTCAGACAATTTGTATGAACGGTTTCACCTTGAAGTTGGCATATACAAAGGACAACACGCACTTTCTTCTATTGCATGAATTACCTTTCTTCTATGTAAATACTATATTGCACTTTTGATTCTTCTAAATGTCCTAAAGGTGATCGAAAAAATAAAACGCAGAAATTATGTGGTGCATACATTTATCTTATTTAATACTTGACTATTGAAGTAATTATTAAATATTATATTGTAATTTCATTGAATCCTTATATGCTCCTATTTTTCCTATGTTTATTACAGTAGCTCTCAATTATTATGCCAGCATGAATATTTCTTTTTGCCATCTTGATAACTATTTAATAAGCCAATACTATAATCAGCGGACAAGCAGCGCCACCATTCATGCAGTACCTGACAAAAAGTAAATCAAATTAATCACACTCAAATATCTATCACCACGCTCCCACAACAGCCAGGCGATTTTGAGTGTAGTAAATGTAATTAATCATTACCTGCAGATTGAGTTCACTAGGGCAGCGAACATCGTTGAATTCAGTGGTGCTCCAGCTCACCATTCACCGATACTGGTAGCAATAAATCGGCTCATCTGCACCGATCCCAACATTAGTTTCTTTCACTATCTGCTCTTTCTGTTTTCCCTCCCGCTGGTTCAATACGAACAGTTAACGTTCAAACTGTTCCGCCAAATTTAAATACGCGGTTGTCGACATCATAGTCATTGCCAATGGAATATTTGTTGCCGATGGAGTGCGCATTACCAGCATTGGAATATAGGGTTTGGTGCTTACCTCGCCTTTCTTTGTTTAGCTGGCAGCGTTCACCATTTGAAAGCGCGTGTTGACATTTTTACACTTCGCCGTCGCTTGCGATTCTTTTGCTCTTAACTTTATTGCAATTTTGGGCGCCTTCACAGCCGTTGTTATTGTCGAGCTGTCGGCTCAAACATCCGACATTGTATGAACAACGAGACTGGTCGTCGAATCGGATGTAGAGCTAGCCACCGACGCGGATATGCCAATTGATTGTGCTATGTTGGTGTTGGCACAGTCGACATCAATTGTGCTTCCGCTTGTATGTCACCTTCCGGCTATGTTACATTGCTTTTGGGATTCCTTTTGCGCCTTTTGGTCGTCTGCGCATTCATTTGATTTATTGCCGGAAACACTTCGGCAAGCTAAATTCACTTTACAGTTTAAAAATAGTTTGCTTTAGTTTTGTTTCAAAGCAACCTGAAATACCATTCGACTTATTGTTCACAGCACATAAACATCTTTACTAAAGCTCTATAAACTTACTTGAAATATTTTTAGGATTTCAAAATCCAGTATAAATATAAGCCCGTCCTCCATTAGAAATAAGAGAAGGTAGAAATAAATTCGAAGGTTTTCAAATGAATATGTTTACAAATTGGACAATAAAGGGTTAGTGGTACCTAACTAACTTATTAAATTAAATTCCATAACTCGGTAACCACTGGAACAATTTTGTTAAATATGCTACAACATTCCTTCAATATTCTTTTGTTACTAATCGCAATAAGATCACTACTTCTTAAATGAAATGTTTGCTCTTTTATCGCCTTCTTCCAATAATCATAAACAACAAAAGTTGTATTGATATTAAACACTCAGCACCTGCAAATGCAAAAATACAACAACATAGACTAACTATGTTGCCAACAGACCGCTTCTCAATTGCCGTTGACAGGTGCCAAAGGGAGAATGCGACAAAACAGTTAACAAAGCAAGCGAATTTGTTAATGTAATTTCATTTGCTGTTGCCAAGGCAAGCGAGCAATTAAGTATGAAACACGTTGAAGTCGTTGTTGCAAAAGTTTGTTGACGAAAAAGAGAGCGATTACCAACTTTATTTAGGTGATAGTATTGCCAGGACAAGCGTTCGCCATTTTCCATATTTTTACATACATGCATATGTATAAATTCAAATATATATGACCTGGTCTACGAAAAGGGAGCTAACGTGCGAAAACTAGTTTATGACTTTTTGGATTCTATCAAGTGAAAAAGCATCTCATCTTCCATCCGAATCAACTAAGATTTTTTGACACCTAAGCCCCCTTTCCGTAGATCAGGTCACATATATTTATGAACACATATATATTGACTAAGTATCCTTTATGAGAACGTATTTTGAATTTATGGTAGTTTACTTATTTCAATATTTTCCCTTAAGTAAAGAAATTAAGATGGCATACAGTTCAAAGAAATATTTTCAGAATATATTTCTATAAAATGTGCATTTAAAGAAATAGTGTGAATATTCGTTATTTAAAAATAAATTTATGTTCTTTGATGTCAAACACAAGTCAGACTGCGTAATTTCTTTCCAGCTTTGAAGACTGCCTTTGGTTGGGTTAAGGTCTAATTAATATCTGCGTATTAGAATCCGTTTAATTGAATAAAAGAAAAAGTACAAGCAGCGAGTGTGACTGCTGGAGCGGCGCAGCAAATCATTCATTCATACTTAATTATAAAGGCATCAACAACAGCTTACGTCTCTACACCTTGCATCGTTTTAGTAATGAAGCTAGAGTATGCTGAAATGTAAACGTCAAGGCGAGATATCACAAATATTGCATTGAGGTTAAAAAGAGTAGTCCTGTTATACGAATGCAATAGTGAAGAAAAATAAAATCTCAGCTTTTTATGAGGCTTCGTAAATTCCCATTTAGTTTGCGCTTTTGGCCTCCGTCATTTGCGTGTCTTGCCTGCTAAAGACATCGCATTTCCTAAGAAAAGAATGACATCTTGCTCCTACCCTTCGCTCCCGCTTAAGTCACCACATCAAACCTTTTCGTGCTCTCTCAGTCAGTCCATTGGCATGAATACGCGTGTGAAAGCTGTGATAGTGGCTAGGACTGTTTTGCTGGCGTGAGCTGGCAAATCGCTGCGATACCATGCGGTGTCGAGCTATCAGAACGATAGTATTGAAATGCGAAAACGCCAGGATATCACCAAGTAAATTGATGTAAAGGCGAACGTGATCTACTGTAAGTGAACGATTCAAGGGTGACAGCGCATTTTATTACTGCAATTATTAGCTGAATTTACCATATTGTCTCAATCTTTCTTTACCGTGTACTACAGTCTGCATCCCGAATATAGTCATGCAAGTTCTTCACCCACATACAATTTTTAAATTCTCGACGGAATATTAAGTTACTCCTTAGTTGTAAATAGGGAGATCAGCTACCGACCCAAATTTTCCATCGTTCTCAATTAATATTACTTAATTAAAACAAAAAAATAAAATTCCTTTATCACGTACATCCAAAAAAAAGCTAAAAGAGGAGAATTTTCACATAAAATAAACAAGATTCACCAATTTTACTGCGACTTTGCCGTCGATCTGGTACTGCCGATTAGCCGATGCCATAGCTGGTTAGCTGATGCCATAATTCATCAGTCCCAACTCAGTTGCCTTTCACCAGCAATACCAATAATGCCAATACCTTTCAAAGTTTTAAAAAATTCTCAGCGGAAAAATGTAAAATGAGAATTTCCGGATACTTATTTGACAGAATGTATATGTACAGTGTAGTTGTGCTTTGGTTCTAACAATTTATTTTTTTCATATTGATTATGTGTTGAAGGTTAATTAATTTGAAAATTATTTTAATCATAACCTATACTGCAGT
This sequence comes from Bactrocera latifrons, assembly GCF_001853355.1. Lineage (NCBI taxonomy): Eukaryota > Metazoa > Arthropoda > Insecta > Diptera > Tephritidae > Bactrocera > Bactrocera latifrons. The sequence goes on along the minus strand of NW_017537089.1, from coordinate 137,302 downwards.
TCGTGCATTGTTATGCTGTCAGCTGTTGCGTCTGAGGGTTAGTGCAAACTCATGTTTTCAATTTTGATTCGATGACTATTTAAACATTTATATTTATAATATATACTGTTTCCACTCGATCGCAAAATATTTTTATCTTCACCTTTTTTCGTTTTATTCTATTTATTATTGTTTGTTGTGTATCTTACTTTGGTTCTGACTTTTACGGTGTGCGAAAATAACGCGTATTCCATTTTACAAAATTAACAAGTCAATTACCAACTTAAACGGGGATAATAATCTGCTCAAGTATTGTCTTGCTTCTCTTTTTAATTAAAAGTGAACTGCATGTAATGGGCCAACAGTGCAGAACTCAGAAGAGAAGATGCCGAGCGCCGATATGCCATTAAAAAGCAATTAAAACAATTACCTCCATCACTTGGATAACATTAATTTCAACTATCAGTCTGTTCACCTCAATTCACTTCGTACCAGTTCGTGTATTTCAAATAATTCCAATATGTATGATAAATGGGGAAGTTAATTTAGAAAGTTATCTTAAAAAAACAGTATCTCATCTTCCATCCGAATCAACTAAAAAGTGAAAATTGATTTTTTGTCACCCAAGCCCCCTTTCCGTAGCCCAGGTCACATATTTTGTTTTATATACATATATTATTTACGAAACTCGATGACATGTATTAGAGTAAATGACAAATGGCTAAAAAAAAAAAATTTAAGTTTTCTTTATTTAACTGAAGAGATTTCATTCGAGTTCCCGTGTTTGCTCTGATAACAAATTCGCTGTAATAAGGTTTGGAAATTTGAATTCTAAGCACATAAGCAAGGTTCTTGACGGAAGGAAAGTAAAGCCGAAATATAAAAAAAGTTTTATGCATGCCTTGAACGCAGAAATTTGTTTCCGTCTAACGCTTTTCACAAGCTTAATTCCACAAGCTGCTTTACTTTTTTCTTTTTACCCTATAAGCAAATATTCCATCTCATTCATATGCATAAGTTTATCAATAAGAATGTGGAAGAAAACTTTATTCATACTACTGTGATCAAATTAGAAGGTAAATTTTGTCCATTTCTTTCCCTTTAAAGTAATCTATTTCCGCTGCAATACGCTTATACCAATGAATTTCCAGTCATCATAGGACCATCGTGATGGCATTCACCGCCTTCTCCGATTCAGCTTTTATGTCCTCAATTGAGAGAAAACGGTGTCCTCGGAGTGTTCATGTAATTTTGCTGAATAGCTAGAAGTCACACGGGAAGAAATCAAGCGAATACCGTGGTTGCGGCACGATATTAGTTGAAAATGTGGCGAAATAATCACGAACAAGCAATGCAGTATGAGATGGTGCATTATTGCACCTCTTTGTTCAATAAATTCAGACATAGTAAAAATCTAAGAATTCAATTCTATAGCCATACAACATGACGTGTATCTCAAATACTAATAAATTTTTGACGTGACATTTAGCATGAATTTAACAAACACGCGAAATATAAATTAAAAATTCACCTTTCAATTTGACCACAGTAGTACATCATTGTGGATACCAAGTCTAATGAATATATATATAACTTGTGCTTCTTAGCATGCTCTCGGAAAAGAACTTTAAAAGTAACGAAAATTTGTAAAAGCAGATAAAGGGATTTCTAATTTCTTCGTGCAACTCTGCTGTGAAGGATATATGCAAAATTGTTTGATACATAAGGGAATTCGATTTTAAATTTATTTCTATCTGCAATGAGGGTGTTGAAGAGTACTTTTGCTTCGGATGTTTTTAAACTTGTATGGAAATTGAGTGATAAAAAACTGATTGGCTGCAATTATTACGTTTGTTAAAAAAGTTATGGTGTCTTTTGAAATCTCAATTTTCCACTATATCCATATCTTACTAATACTTACTTCACTGATTTATTATTTAGCAATAAAAAGCTTTTAACTCCGCTGTAGTACTACAGTCACTAAGGATGCACTGTTGCCATATTGCAAGAATATATTTGTATTAATTTATATAGTATTTTCATACGCATATAATCACTGTTCCACATTTATAAGATTATGAATGGCTGATAAGAACCGTCCACCGATAAACGCCCACACACTTTGCAGAATACCAAAGTAATTGAAAATCAAATTTCAATAATATTCCAGTTTCAGCCATTGTGTGGTTCGCTCCTTTGGGCTTAATATTTCCCAAAAGACTTTATCGCTGCTTGACAATGCGTGTTGTCTGCAGATAATCGCACAACAACAAAAGCGCCGACAAAATTGTTTGGACATTTATTTATTTTATGTATTATGTACGTTTCAAGTGACAGCCAGCATAATTTCAAGGGCGTTATTTATGTGCTCCGGAAAATTTAGTACGATAACGAATTTAAAAATGGGTCATCAAATTTACATAGGCGGAGAAGGCTGAATTGTAAGGGAACTGAGCTGATTGGGAAATTCAAAGTTAATTTTTTTAATAATTTAATGCAAGACTTATTTAAGATAGAGATATCAAACCTAAAAACTGGACATAACATTTGAATTTATCAAAGTTAGAGAAAGTTGCTTTCTAAAACCTGTTTATAAATATATATAATGACAATTTCAACAAATAGATATCAATTCTCTCAAGATCTCAATTTAGAAACTTACAGTTTTGCTTAAACTGCTTGAGTGTGCTAAAATTACCTTAAAACTAATTCCTGTATAAGCATAACAGCCATAACTACAGCCGAGGTTCGCCAGTGCGCTCCAAATGTATTTTTTGTATGTTTGCATATTTATCAAATTTAGCGTGAAAACCCAAGTAGTAATTTTAAAATTCTTCTTCCAAGCAATTTGCTTTAACTGAAGTGAAAAGGGCTGGCATACTCGTAATTTATAGTTCGCTTTGTTCTTATTTCTGTCTCGTTGAGGCTAGCCGCAATTTTCACATTCGTAAAGGATTTATGATTGGTTGTCAACTATTCGGAGAAAATATGTGAACTTAATAAGAACAAGTAAGGAAGGGCTAAGTTCGGGTGTCACCGAACATTTTATACGCTCGCATGATAAAGTGATAATCGAGATTTCAGGCGTGGTTGTGAACCGATTTCACCCATATTTGGTACATGTCATCAGGGTGTTACGAAACTATTATATACAGAATTTCATTGAAATCGGTTGAGTACTTCCTGAGATATGGTTTTTGGTCCATAAGTGGGCGACGCCACTCCCCTTTTTCAATTTTTAAAAAAAGCCTGGATGCAGCTTCCTTCTGACATTTCTTCCGTAAAATTTAGTGTTTCTGACGTTTTATGTTAGTCGGTTAACGCACTTTTAGTGATTTTCTACATAACCTTTGTATGGGAGGTGGGCGTGGTTATTGTCCGACTTCTTCCATTTTTGAACTGTATATGGAAATGCCTAAAAGAAACGACTCTATACAGTTTGGTTGACATAGCTATAGTAGTTTTCGAGATATGTACAAAAAAGTTAGTAGGGGGCGGGGCTACGCCCACTTTTCCAAAAAAATTACGTCCAAATATGCCCCTCCCTAGTGCCAAATTTCATTTTAATATCTTTATTTACGGCTTAGTTATGACATTTTATAGGTTTTCGGTTGCCGCCATTTTGTGGGTGTGGCGGTGGGCCGATTTTGCCCATCTTCGAACTTAACCTTCTTATGGAGCCAAGAAATATGTGTACCAAGTTTCATCATGATATCTCAATTTTTACTCAAGTTACAGCTTGCACGGACGGACGGACAGACAGACATCCGGATTTCAACTCTACTCGTCACCCTGATCACTTTGGTATATATAACCCTATATCTGACTCTTTTAGTTTTAGGACTTACAAACAACCGTTATGTGAACAAAACTATAATACTCTCTTTAGCAACTTTGTTGCGAGAGTATAAAAATAACCCAAAACGCAAAATATGGAGCAGAGTGTTTCTTAAAATAAATATTTCTAGCACTTCTTTAAAGAATACTGGAATTTATGTTATTCTATTTTATATACCCCATACAACAGTCCTACCCTTCTGCTGTAGTTTAATGAAGGTGCGTTAGCAGCACTAAGTACTTTGTATACACAACACAGATTCAATTTCTATCATTTCAAGTCTTCTTAAACAGAGTAGCAAATAAAATGAGTATATAGTATACATAATAACCACTAACCACAATTTTCTCTGTGGTAATTACCCTCATAACGCCCTACTGACCATCAGATTAAAGTGCGCATGAAAAAACAATCACAACCGACATGCTCATATTGTCTTATCTTCATCTACTGACAGCATTTCGCAAATTGTTGGTTTCATTGTTGTGTGAAAGCGTTTTTACTGATGGGCATCTTCATCCATCCTGAAAGGCAAAAAAGGACAAAGAGGTTTTGCGCTAAGGCTGCACGAAAAAAGAAAGAAGGCTGCACGTTTATCAAATTCTCTCTTAATTTTAACGTGCGAATGTCCGGCATCATTACCAGACAATTAGTTTCTCTACATTTTACATGAAAAATGCATTTGCTGGTGAGGCGACATTCGAGACAATTCCGAAATAATGGTGACACATCTGTTAAAGATTGCGGTGCGAAGAAAAATATGAAAAGAATTTAGAAATAAGATAATTGTGAACACATTTTTTGTGTATACTTTGTGAACTGAAATCATGTGTCACATTTTCTTATTTATGATGCGACGATGAGATAGTCTGGTGCGATTTGATGTTATCCGGTATGATGTAAAACTATATGATTTATAGTCTTGTGATGTAAAATTAATTAGATGCTACTATTAATTTTTTTTTATATATTTGAGAATATATATTAGAAAAGTAAAGAACGGTTTTATAGTTTTCATTCAATTAAAAACTGAATTCGTTTTTTATAAATTTTTCATATACTAACAACATGTTACAGTACAGAATAACTGGGAAACTTTTTATGAGTGTGACTTTTAACATGAAGTTAACTCACATTTTGCTCGCATACTCAACATGCAAATATTACACACTAAAAACTGAATGCGACGCTTTCGGCAATCAATGTATAATTGCTTGGGTAGGTAAAATATCACAATACTTAAATATGTGCGTGCTTATGTGCAAGGTAAAAGCACAAAAGCCTAAACAGTGTAGACTATATGAACATAATTTGATTCCTAGCCGATTTTGGTGATCTATGGCACGATCACTTTGACTGCAGCACCAGTCACCCAATCGCACATTCAAACTCATGTTCATATTTGTTAGGTGTAACCAAATATTTACAGAACTTTACCAAAACATGCTGCCATTAATTTAAACTCTTTAACCCCTTCGTTATAAATAACAAGGCTGATAACTAGTTCATTTTTAGATCTTGTTCTATACATCTGAGAGCGCAAAATAAAAGCCTTACAGTTATTCTGGCATCCATACATTTGCATACTTAAAAGAATATGTTAGAGGGAAAGTAGGAGTTCTTTGCCAATGCTTTTTCGTGAACATGAGTAGAAGAATATCTGTTGGAAGAAATCCACTTTCATTGCAAAAAAAGCTGATGCCTGCATGAAATGGTTGAGCTGGTTGAATGTTGTTCAATAGGATTGGGTAAAAATGACTGTGAGAAATAGCACATTATTGAAAAACGGTCCTGAAAATATTATGCTCTCAACTATTTAAAGAAAAAACGTTAACTTCGGCTGTACCGAAGATAATATACCCTTGACAGGTGCATTTGCTTTAGTCACTATGTGTTCACTTTGCATGGAAGCCATATGCTATAGTAATCCGTTCTGAACAATTTTTTCGCAGATTATATTACCTTAAGCAGTAGTCCTTGTCAAATTTCGTGAAGATGCCACGTCAAATGCGAAAGTTTTCCATACAAGAGCTTGTGTTCGTATATATACAGACGGATACAGACAGACGGAAAGACAGACGTAAAAGGGAACAAAAAAGACAAACAGCTACATTAAGTTGTTCAACAACATTTATCGTGCCACTTGCTCAAAATATATTAAATATTTTCAATGTATACTTATGCTATTGTAAGAAATACTTATGAAGTGATACTCGTATTATATAAAAAAATAAAACTTTCAAAATAAAATAAGTTTCTTTTCGTTCAAAATGCATTCGGTCTTAAGCAATATCAAAAACCAATTGATTTACCGAGAATGGAAAAATTGTGTCAGCAAACAAAGTTTTATAATAAAATAAGAGTAATACTTATACATTTTCCCTGAATTTCGCGAAAAATTTTACGTTACGCAAAAGAAACTATTTTTATGTTTACTACTTTACAACTTAGTCTCTCCTGCGTTGATTACAATATGTATTGTAATGGCCAGCAATAAAAAATTTACTTCAATTCCTTCAAGGAACGCATCAAATCAAAATATTTTCATTCGTCGTTCGCTCTTTCTTGCCACTTTTGCGTATTCAATGCCACCATTTGTTCGGTAGTTTGTGGTACCCATTAAACGAATCTGTGGCATTTTCCAGTACATTAAATTGTTGTTCAAATAATGCTCAAGTAGTTCTGCTCCTTTACTTTTCTAAGCATTGAAACACTCTGTCTTTCAGCGTCGTTTAACCGCCAAATTGCTAACAGCCTATTTTGGTGGAAATTCAATGCGGCTTATTGCTGCCAAGAACAGATTTGGATTTCTTATATATTTTCCTTTTCTATGAAGTTTTGCCTTACTTTAAGTTAAATTTTAGAGAAAATAGAAGATATAAATTACTCACTTTAAGAGAAAACTTTGAATTTACAAATGTGTAAATTTTCTTATAACTCACAACGAAGTGAAGCATTATCTCAATCTCAAGCAGAAGAAGCGCACAATTTCAGCATCTTGAGTATTTACGATTATACGAGTACTTAAATGATAATTTTAAACACTAAAGACCCATGTGATTTAAAAATATATGTAAAATAAAGAAGTATTCCCAGCATATTACTTCTTCCACAATTAATAATTGTAGAGAGTTGATAAATAATGTACAAAGAATGTGGATGCAGAAAGCTGCGGCAAAAAAACAAATTTGGAACTGAAACTTTTTGCTTTCAAAAAAATATAGTTCGAATTATACATGTGAGGCACATATTACTCTTTACCATCAACAAATTTCATTCGTTTTTGTTCGTCTTTTCAGACACTTGCTTTAAATTGATTACGTTAACTTCTGGTGCAAAAAGGTTGCACTCCACCTCCCCCGCTAATCTCTAAAGCGATTTCTGAATTTTCAATTTCTCAACGCTTCACTTCCAACCATTTTGTAATTAGTTAACATTGTTCTTGTTTTTTTCGCGTTTAAGTGATGGACACCGGGACTTAATCATCCAACCGAAGCGTTATGCACCAATGCACGGGCAAAAAGGAGTGATACATTTTAGAAACACAACGACCAATTAAGAAAGGAAGATTGCACATATCGTTAGTGTGAAAATAGATGAAATATGAGTCATATTTTGTATATTCTAAAGTTCGCTTAAGATTAAATTTGACTCGGACCGGGCCATTTGATCTGTTCGCGGAAGCTGACTCGATAAACGAGTTTTGGATAGATTGGTGCATGCCGGGTTCAGTGCACACAATGTCTTTTACATTTACCATTATGAGATTAAAGTAATCATTATTTTACTGATTCGCACCACTGTGCAACAGATCAGCTTCAGTTTGTTTTCTTTATTGTATGTTTCATCTAATGTTTTATGTTAGTACACCAAAAGTAAAATCTATCAGTTAACTTTAAATTAACTAGAAAATTTATTGATTTTGCTATTGGATTTTTTTCTAGTTTTTTTCACCTTTTCTGACATCTTTCTTACACAACATCACACGATTTGATTGACTGTATAGTTTCAAGTTGGAATAAGTACCAGATCTGTTATAGCTGATGGCCCAGATTATGTATATATTAGGGTGTTTTTGTTTTTAAACTATTCATTCTTTTTTTAATCTCCTCATGGAAATTCCTCTGAACCCTTAATATTAACATTATGGACTGGTCCAAGTCATGTAAAAATTTTCCATTGAAAATACATGTAAATCGTGATTTTGTATCTTTAAATTTCTACAGGTCAGAGGCATTTTATGGCATCGCTTTGACTTTAGACACATTTTCCTCAGAATTGAACACTCTACAAATTTGCCCATTGCGACAAAGTTGGAACTCACACCGGCGATGTAGGTCTGGGCTCTAACCCTGATTGTTCCATTTCACAGAACCCTTTTATGATCTATAAGAATGTCCAAACCACTGTGAATACCAAATTGCACAGAAAATAATCAATACATAAAAAAAAAAAGGTTAATGACTTTTCGACAGACGAATGACCAAGTATGGACATTAAGTTCTAGGTGAAAAGAAAGGAGTTTCCAGTTTTGAGTTTCCACTTCGGTGAAATGACTTTACTTTAATGGACATCGGGAGTAAAGTAGAGAATAGTTATTCAAATAGCAACGAAATGCAGGTATACATATATGTGTAGTATTATGGCAACCGACAGCTGTTCTCTCTTTTCATACGGTGGAGTGACTAAGTAAAGTAGTACGCTTTCTATAAACTTCTCCTCATCATTTATTCACCCACGTAGGACATTGTATTTTATCTTATGGTAAAATATATACACACAAAAATTAAAAAGAGACCTTCTCGTGTAAACAGTAGGAAATGAAATAGGCCACAATATGCAAATAAATAAAGTGTTGAAGTGTTAACACTACTCATGGGTCTACTTTGGTAGATATACAGTAACTTGTTAGCCATCCTATCTAACCAGCGGTCTATGTACGTTTCACCGTTAGCTGAATGTTAGGTCGCCTGTTTCTATAGAACGAATTCGAGTAAAAATGCAGAACAGCGCGAAGGGAAGTAGGTACAAAGCATTGAAAGCAAACAGCTAAATCTCCAAGTATATAAATAAATGACAATTTTAAAGTTATTTAAATATCTTACAGAAAATAGACTTCCTCCGTCCCATAGAATACAGTTGTCAAACAAATAAGTTTCTCAAAATCCAAAAGCACTGTATTTTGATATATTGTTAGTGGAGTTCATGAAGCTACTTAATATCATGCAGTAGAATCAATATAATCAAGTATAATTAAATAAAATTCATTTCACAAGAAACGTGTGCCAAAGGCACTCATGAATATGTAATTATAAACCTCAACATAAATCATTCAATATGTGAACTGAAAGCAAAACTAAAGCAAGTAAACATAATAATTTATTGAAGACGCATAGGGAAAGTGGCGTATAAATTATGAACTCTCAACATCACGCACATACCCAAATATATGTACACTGATATATATTTCACATTAAATGTGAATGCGTGAGCTTCGGTAATGCCAAACACTTTCATTTAAATTACTGAGATTACCGAGTATCACATATACACTTGCTTTAAATAATATCCAAAGTCTTCTTTCAGACATCATAGAAACGACGCCAAATTTGCTACCGCTTCACTCAACTAAAAGTTATAATTAACTTCCGCGAACATATGTGCACTTTAGAGTGTTGACTTGATACCCACATACATATCCTTATACATGTATATGTGTGTTCTTTGCTCTTCGTGTGCTACTTAGCGAGTTGCTTAAATGTTGCAACAATTCACAGCATGTACAGGACTTTAACTTCAAGTAGCTTATTCTGTTGCACAAAAATGTTTGTAAGGTTGTTTGAAACAGCCTTTTAAATAGCGCTGCTCGCATTATCCAAACGGGAAAAAATAAAAAAATTTACAAAATTAAATAATTAAAGAACAAAGGTAAAATTTTTATGTCTGGAAGTTTAGCGGTATCCGAGGCTTTATTATGAGTTCCTAAAACCGAGTGATACCATTAATGAGGAATGCTATCGACAACCACTATCAAATTGAAGCAAAGGAAATATATTTTTTTTTTTCTCATAACAACGCACGTTGTCATGTCGCAAAATCGGTTAAAAGCTATTTAGAAAATAGCAGCTGAAAGATTGGGAAACACGCCAAGTCAAGACCTTCATCTTCTGACAACAACTTGTTTCGAACAATTGAAAACGTCCTCACTGGAATACTTTTCTCATAACAACAGTTTCAATTGGCTTCTTTCTTGTATGCCAAACCAGAGCAAATGTTTATGGATGGATGTGAAAATATCTAGCTCCACAAGGGCAACACATTGAGTACTGATGATTTACAAGTGTATCTTTAAGAATTTATAAAGATAAGGACAAATCTGTTAGCGAAAATATAGTCAGCCTTTCTCGTACGATAATTTATTGTGAGGACCACAGGGCGGATGATGAATGTGGAGATTTTCAAAGAAAATACTTTTGTAAAAGCGAGCACCTAAGTGTGTGTAGATAATACAATAGTAAAAGAGCCGTCATCTGGCCTTCTGTGAACTTACATCGAGATATTTTTGAAATAAAGGCGACTAATGAAAAGGTGCAGGTAATTATTTCCCTTAACTTGTATATACCAGAATTATTTTCCACATGGAGCTGGTTTGAAGTATCAATTAAAGAGCGCTATAATACAATTTTCACAGCGAAAATGGTTTTCTTATAACTTCTTTAAGTTATGTTCAGCTCAACCAAACAAACTCGTTCGTTTAATGATCCTAATTTAATCCTAGAATAAATTAACCTTAATATTTGCTGTAGAGAAAGTGTTATGTTTCGCATATATCTTTATATTATCTCAAGTACTTGTGCATTCTTCTGTTATCTATGCACTTACAGCCAGACACATTTGCCTCTTATGTCCATAAAATTTTGCAATATTTACAAACTTCTTGAAATTAGAATATTTCTGCTGCACTTCACATTTAAGTGCGTGTGTGTGGTATAGGTTGAAGGCTGGTTCAGATGAAACTCAAAAGGCAGTACCTACGAGGATGAGTGCCTCAGATAGCTGTAGTGTATTTGAACCGTATTTATTTGGTATCAGCAATGTGACGTGAAAGAGTTATGGAGAGAAATGCAAATAGGGCGATCTGAAAAACCAAAATTGCATTGATGACTAAGAAGTGGCAATATTGATAGAGAAGAGAATTTCCATGTAGCTTTGGCCAGTTGCAGAGCAACAGATTTCAACTATCCATTAATATCGAACCCTCAGTTAATATAGAAAATTTAAAATTTTACTGTTTGTAAGTATCAGCCCAATACATGCTTATTGATTTATGGAGTTCAAAGAAACATAAAAAATTTGTAAAATTTAACAAGAAAACTAACGAGTTGGGGTCAAATTTGATCAGTTTGTATACAGATGCTTCAATCACAACATTTCTATATTATATGTGCAGATGCAGTCGCCTCATATCTTAAACTGAACAACCTGTCCGCTTAAAAGTTATTTTCATTAATTACCATCCATGAAGTCGATGCGTTTTCCATATATGCGCATAATCTTCAATGAGGTAAATGATTTGCTACAAGCATTCCTAATATCTCACATGAAAGTGTGACTTTAATTGATATGATGGTTGTATGATGTGACGGGAAATACATGATTATGTGAAATAATATTATTTGTGATGTAAAGCGATATTGCATCGTGATGTGACTCAACATTATATTGTATAATTTGGTGCTATGTGTATGTCACACGCGATATGATATGATGTGCTGCAATATCATCTTATGGTTAGTCTAAGTGACATACGATATGTGATAAGTTTCGCGGTTCTTGCCTCACATTCGTGCACCTTTCTCAAATGACTTTTATTTCACGCGACATGATGTGATTTATCTTTAAGTCATGTGATATAAAAGGAAATCATATGGTGTGATCTAATGTTATGATGTCAAATGATGCTGTAAATAATATTTATAATGCAGTAAATTTCTTGAATTTACTCCGACTGTACTTTTGTAAAAAAAAATATTTTTTTGGTGCACGTTTAAAAAGTAAAAGTGATTGGAAAATATTGTTTGCTTTCATCAGTTTTAACCCAAAAGCGATATTTTGTATTAATAACCCATTCCTTTTACTAAACGTTTCTTACGTCTTTCACTGCGTGCTTTCCAATAAAGAGAAACTAATTTTCCAGCACAATGACTAACAAAGACAAACAAACACACACGCCTATTTAGTATCAACCCACATAATCAAATATCAGCTTAGGTTTAACAATAATATGTCCCTTTCTTCCATTCTCCATCCATTGTTAACCTTTTAAACGTGTCTCTTCGCTTCGCAAGTTCCGATTTCGATTGAATGGCAATGCATAGCCAACAGTAATGGGTTGATACACTTGTACTTGAGTATACAAATGACAATGATGAAAATGAAAGGAGTGGACATTAAGCTCAAACATTTCCACAAATGATGTTTAGCTCTATGTGAAAAGGACTTACTTTATATTTAAAGGCGGAGTTGTATGCACTTTTGCTATCAGGCTAGGAAGAGAAAAGGGAGAACGTGCAAAGGACAACTTCCACCTTTTGGTAAAAAAATTGTGCGAAATATGTAACTTATGCAGCGCTTGCCTGTACCGTGTCATCGTAGCTTTCACAGATTTAAATACTTTCATTTCAGCGAGGAAGCTTTATAAAAGATTATTGAACGTGTCATAAATTTAACCGCAATTCTCGCCTTCACTTTATGAAACCGTTGAGAAAATTGCGTTGACAAACAATTGTGGACAAACCTTGATTGACAGTTGAGATGTAGAAAGTGTTATAAATTGGTATCAGCATCATCAGAAGTTGGTACTGTAATCGAGAGGTATCCCCCCAGAAATTATCAGATCTTCCTGAGAAATCTTTGTTATAAAATATACTACGTTGAGCTAATTCCTTGCAGTGAAGACTTTACAGTATCTTTAGGCTCTAGGTTTTAAGGGTGTAGGTCACTTGCGACATTGCTTTTTGTGCACTTTTCCCGTATATAAAAGTATTCATATCAATGTAGACAACTTTTAACTGATGCATGAAATAATAGTATTGAAACTCGTGCTTCAGCAATCAAAAATACTTTTCCTATTTTTGTTTTTTGTTTATAAAATTTTATGCGAAATTTTTTTTACTTCAGTTTCCCACATACCATGAATGCAATATACTGTAAACGCATCATGATTCAAATAAAATTTTTGAGTTCTGCAAAAAATCTGATTTTACACTTTTTAAAGTCACTTGCAACATGAACACATCTTCTTTAGTTCAACTTTTGCTGCTTTGGCGTAATCCACCAATTATCTGACATGTACAATACCTTTTGCTCAGTGAGGTATGTAGTAGTGTAAGTAATGCTTTAAATTTAGGCTGCGGTTCCAGGGGCTCCTAATTTATCTGAACTAGTTGCCGCCGACTTAGTTCACTTCTTGGCGAACCGCAAGTAGCTTTGTGCCAACAACTGGCTTGTGTACAACAACTTAAGCTGTGGCCATATTGTCATTCACAACGATTAGAAGTGCGTATATGCAGTTCTTGACAGGCGAAGAGGAAGATTAGGATGCTTTGACGGTAAACCTCACACTTCGTGACAGTATACGGAAGTATAAATAATAAGTTGTTCACCAACGCTTTAACCACTTATGCAAACATGGTAAGTCTGCTATGGGCTGAGTCTGTGAGCATATATTATACAACATGCCTAAACTTCGTGTTCTGATGTCTCTCATTTATAAGCTGTCACATAGGATGAGTGATGAGAGAGTCTCACTTAATCATTATTCGGGTGTACTATGCACAGACAGGCAGAAAAATAAGTTTTTTAAAAGTATAAAAAAATAAAGTGAGTATAAATAGCAGTCATAAGCATATCCTATTATTTAAAGTAAAATATTCAACTCACCAAACACAATTTCGTTCATTTTCCAGATTAATTAGTTCGTATAATTAAATATGAGTAACTATGTACAAGTACTAAATTAAAGTGCCATCACTGTTGCTTAGCAAGTTATGCAGACTAATAGTTTTTAAAAATGTTGAGCTACTCTGATCTACTCCTCAAAGAAGGCATCATTTTAGCTCAAGCAGTATAAAGGTTTTAAAGGAAAAAAAAGGATATATTTGTGTTTTGTTTGCTGTACCCTTCTCAGATGCATTTCTTTTAGTAACTATGGGTTCAGTTTGTATGGATGCTATATGCTATAGTAATCCAATGTCTGTTCGATTGAGTTCTAATGTTCACGAACTTCAAAAATAACGTTTTCGGAAAAATCGATTTGAAGTTTCAAAAGTTTCTGTTAGTTTGACTATAATTGACTAAAAAATTGTACACAATATTCTCGACATATTGGCCGTTTAGAAAAAAAATGAAAAAATGCAAAAAAAAAAATTTTTTTAAACCTTAAAAATAAGAAGTTTGCCCACAAGAGCAATACTCGTGGAGAAATATTGTTTCAATTGAAAATTAAAATTGAGGCAGCGCTTTATAAGGTGGGTTAAGCAGTTAAGCAGGGACTTTCCACTTCACATACATAATATTAATATAATATTAATTTAATGTAAAAATTTCAATAGCATTTATTTTCCAATATGACCTTAGGGAAAACATGATAATTTAGTATGCAAATACACATTTGTAAATCAAGATTAATGAATTTAAACGCTATGTCAGGAGCTATCACCTGCTAATGGTAAAAAATATTTTGCATTCTAAATAAAATTCAAAAATATTCTAAAGTATGAATTCGTTGAAATAATACATAATCAACGGGAGCGCAGACATGTAAACGAAAATTTTTCATGCAACGCTCCAAACCTTTCTCGCTGGAAACTTCGTTTACAACTTCTACCACTCGCATTCGTTTGCAAATTAGCTTCCTAAAAAGGCGGACGTGAGTTGCGTGGAAGCTAATTCACACATGGCGTGCCATAAAGGAATTCTGAGCAGGAAAATCGCTGTGGTAATGAATAATTAAAATTGGCAAAAGCTGTGGCAACATTGTAATACGGGCACGGTTGCAAACTGTAAGCATTTATTTGCAGAAATGCATACATTCACATACACACACAAAGGTTTATGTGTCGATTACAGTGAACTTGGCGATGTGGTTGCAAGTTTGCGCGGTGAAACCAAAACGACGACCGTAAAATTGTTGCTTTATTTGAACGCGTGCAGACGCTACCGAAATGCCACTTATGCATGCAAACAAGCAGAATGCGCGCATTAAAATGTTCCCGCTGGTGTTGCAACCAACACGAGAGTTGGTGGAATGCCGTCAAGTTCTCGCTGACGATATCTATTGCACGCGTTGTTGAGCTTTAAACAATGACGGCATAAAAAGTGTATAAGTGTGGGTTGTTGAGTCTGCTGGAGCATAAGGGTGTTGCAAATTGCCCGTTTTATGAGCCAGCTTTTACTAGTGGATGAAGACAAGCCATAAAAATTGGTTCTTCGTTTGAACAACAAAATAAAAATTATATAATTAAGTGCGTTAGAAGATTCAGTATAGCTACTATTGCTATGTTCATAAAGCTTCGCTATTCAATTACGGCTGGTGGTATCTTTTTTATACATTATTTGATAGCTAAAAACGCATTGATTTGCCTTAGGTTGCATTTGTTGACTGGCTGTAACGATCAAGAAAATATATAGGTGTCCTAAACTCAGTGATATATTGACTATCTATGCCGTAAATTTATCAACATTGCGTTGGTAATACTTCGGCCTCCTACTCACTTAAGAGGGTTATCTAATACCCCTTCAATTGTCTCTCTTAAAAAGCCCAACCATTAATTTCCGTTTTTTTGTCAATACTGTGCGTCCTCTTCGATGTTCGCTAACGATCAATCGCATATTATTTGTTGCATGGTTCTTTCGTCGTCAACTTTACAAATTGTTATCCTTGAATAAATTCTTCAGATTTGGCTGCTCTTCTTATTGTAACAAAAACTCATATATCCAAGTCACATGCACGCAGCTGTCCCTTTATTGACATGTATTAAAGAGAAAGTTTCGCATATGACCAAATAATAACAACAAAAAATACCAGATTTCAAATCTGCCTACTTTTAGGCGTCTCACATATCTCCAACACAGACACAGAAAATATATAATATATGTGCATAGGCCTCTAGTTTGATTTTTCTTATTGTGTTATGTTGCCATAGTTGCTTTGAGCGAAGTCACTTTGCCGAGTTCCGGTGGGCGGAACTGCGTATTGTTTGTCGCTGCTCTAAATTCCTTGCAAAATGATGTAATTTCAGTTCCTGTTTTGAATTGTCTGCCCACCGTATCAGTGCACATTTGTTCTGGTGTATTTGATTTGTTTTCAGCAAATAAAATGAAATTGTTATTTAATTTGTGGATACTGCATCAGTGTAGACAATTGCCCCAATTTATGGTCAGTAGACTAGTGAGCTGCCTAACGATATTTTGTGTTGGGAAATAAACGTATATTGAAGCATAAAAAGTCACTGGTCGCTTGTGGAGAACTTACTTACAATAAGAAATTCTTTACATTATTTTTCTTACTCTGTGACGCGTCACTTTGTCACTATGTACTCTTACAACATGCTGCAACAGAGTATAATGGATTTGTTCACTTAATGGTCGTATGTATTACTTAAAACCAGTCGAGATTGTTACAGGGATGATCAGAATAACATGCAAAGTTTATCATCATCATCTCAATATCTGCACCAAGGCATATGTTCCTAGGAAAATAATAAGGACGAGCTCATAGATGAGCGTAATTAGGAGACAAGCTCGCCCACAAAAGGCCATTACAGGAAAACAGTTCCGTAGTTAAGCACTAATTCAAGATATAAAACTGTTATTTAGTATAGGGAATCACAACAACAAGGGGCACCTGTGACCAAAATCTTTTGAAAAATTGGGCGCTTCCCGCTCTCCAAAAGCTACAACAAATGTATTTAACCAGGTCAAATACTATAAGAATTCCTACCTATAGTGTGAAAGTGGATGGAATCAGAAGAGAACTCCGCTCCTTCCCTATTTAACGGTACTGTTCAAAACTACTAAAAGCGCAATAAATCAATAATTATTTACGCCAAAGATATCAAATTTTAACTGCTGGATGGTATGAGAAAGCTTCATAGGAGCCGGCGTGAAAATCAGGCGTTGGACATGGCACCGTCCAATTTTTGGTGAAATTACATATCTCGTGAAACGACCGACCGATTTCGACCAAATGTTTGTCAACGTTTTAAATTCATTCATATCATATTCCTATATCACAATGTGAAAATGGACGAAATCGGATTACAACCACCCCTACTACACAAGTCAACAAGTAATAAATACAAGGGAATAAAGTTTTACAGTATTAACTATCTTAAAGTGTGCCACCTTTTTACCAAAATTTTCTAAATCCAGCCAAAACTATTCAAGACCCTAGGTACCATATAAGTGTGTTAACCCCAGTATCTACAGTTGAATTTTGAACGCAAATATCATTCAATGTGTGAGATATACGATTGAAACTCAGCCGGAATCTACGTATCAAAACTAGCTTAAATACTTTTCTGAGCCTAAATATACCTAATATAAAGATTTTCGAACTTCCAGCGAACTTTATGCTGGATATACTAGCCATTGTTTGAGTTATCGCAATGACAGTTACAGAATATATTTTTCTTATAACAGTTTATTAATGTGACTAAAATAGTTGCAATTGGGCGAAAACTTGACCAAGCCCCCATAAAACCATTTTCAGGATTTTGGAATATCCGACTGACGTGAGATCGGGTCGATGCCATCCTAACTCCCATTTACCACATATAATTATTTTCGTTTTTCTATCAAATCGTTTGTCGGTCAGTGTATAAGTTATACATAGTATATGCACATATATAATTCCAATCCTCAGGTTGGCGTTTCTCGCGCTTTCTTACTTGTATTTCGTTACTTTTGCGTAAGTTGTTAATTTTATTTGCACCTGACCTCGTAACAATAATGAAATCAACCCCACTCAAATGTAAGCACAAAACAGTTCTCTTCTTTAAACAATTTATCGACAAAGTTTCCGCCTCTGAAACTAAAGCAAACCGCTGACTGTTGGTGTCTAATGTACACGGCAATGGTTGGGTGTTGCTGACAACAGCTTAAAAGCAAATGGTCAACAATGTTGAAGTGCTACTTACAATGGACTTGTTTACTCACAGTGCTGAAGTGAGCTGTTGATGAGATTTTTTGATGTTTTATAGAAGTGGGAAATGCAGAATGCTCCGAAACTAGTTGAGCAATTTTCTGCATTATCTCGTTTGTTAGTAATAATATATTATAAAAACATTAAATGCAGAATCCAACAATTTACTTGGTGGCCCTGTCGACCTCCTACACTCGCTCTCTGATCTTCAATTGACAATGCCCTCTTTTCTTAAACACACAAGCTAATCGCTCGAGGTTTGTGCGTGGTTAGAACGGCAATTTGTGGCATAACCATGCATGCAATAACATAGTGTTGTATAGCAGTAACAACAACATATTTAACATGCTGCAAAAAACGCGTCCGCGGCAACGTCATGCCTGATTCCGGATGCCCGCATGCGTGAGTGGCAAGTAGCATACTTTGACGTTGGCAAATGAAACGACAATTTTATGCTCGCGTATGCAATCCAAATAAGAACATGTGTTCATATTTGTGCAAAGTTACACAGCACAATAGCTTTAAAGGGTATAATTCGTACCTTTCCAGAATTAACAATGCATTACCATGGCATTTTACAAAAGTAAGTACAATAATTTCA
The DNA here is from genome assembly GCF_001853355.1 of Bactrocera latifrons. NCBI lineage: Eukaryota > Metazoa > Arthropoda > Insecta > Diptera > Tephritidae > Bactrocera > Bactrocera latifrons. The sequence goes on along the minus strand of NW_017537089.1, from coordinate 118,678 downwards.
ACTGACGCTGGCATTAGCGCTAGTGTTGAGTTTTTTGTTTTGGAAACCAGCAGTATATTATGTTTTTAAATTAATTTTCATTTGTCATGCTAGCATAATTTAAACGTATTGGAAGACAGCTAGACAGTATCGGTATATTTCATCTACCGACTGACAAAAAACAACACACAATTTTCACTGATTTTAATACGCAGCTCTATTACCGCTTGCTTATTCTGAATGAGCCAGTCAAATCCAACTATAATTAGATGGTACGCAATAAAGTCAACAGATGGAACCGTATGCATTAACCTTCGGAACATTTTGTGAGAATGTAAGAAGAAAAATTTACAAAGTCATATTTAAAAGTTAGTCAGCAAATCTCAATCAATTTCGCATACTCTTGTTTGCGGCTGGTCTGTACATCAATGTCCATTGAACTAGCTGACTTTGCGCCATTTACTACAGTTTATCACTATTTCATAGGACTAGTGGAGAACTCGATGTTGGCCTACATGCATGTGGTCAAACACAAATCAGCACAGCCACATTCACCCATTGCTATATTGCTGTTATTGGCTGCTTTGAAAAATGCACTTGCATGGATGTTTCACTAAAATGTGTAGAGAAGTGAAAAAAGCAAAATCTGGCAGAACTGTTGTCCGAGGTAAACACAGTTTGTAACTAAAATGTGGACAATATTTATGCCGGTGTACGGCTGGGGCATCCACGAACCACTTCAGCATGAAAAGGACATACATACTTACAATTGAAGAGACAAACACTCATTTCTCGTTCATTTATTTATTGGCAAACTGAGCAATTGGCAAATAAAAACTGTCAACAGAAAAAGCAAACATATGTACGTTATTTTCTGAAGTCTTGCATTTTAGAAAAAAAATTTATATTTGCATTTGCCTTTCTTTTATTATTTTAAAAACGCTTATGAACTATAGTTTTACTTTACTTACATTTCTACTGCATTAATAATCTTAAATGTGAATATTCTAAATTAGATAAGGACAAAATATTTCTGGCTTAAATCAATATAATATTTTTGTAAAAGAACTAACAGTATTCATTTAACTAAACACTTTTTTGCTTTGTCAAACAGAGACTCTAGATTCCATCTCTCTATAACTCTTGTCTATTCTTTAAAATGTAAGAAAAAACATTAACTTCAGTTACTCCGAAGCTATAATAAAATAAAACCAAAACAATTTCCATTTAAGAACTTCATTGCGAACAAGTTTGTTTGGCGGCTATATGCTATAGCAATCCAATCTAGTAATTTTGTTCAAGCTCATGGATAATAAGCCGTGCCAAATTTGTAAGGTTATCTTTTAAAAGAAAAAAGTCTCTTATAAAGGCCGACATCAGTACTTCCCATAAATGAACAATTAGTGAAAGACTGCTATTAACTGTTGTCGGTGGCTTTCTAGCTCTTCGGCTGCATTCACTTGGTTCAACATATTTTTGACTTCTTTGTGTGCTGCCTATTATACATATATCTTTCTTACTATGAAAAACACTCTGCAAATTAAAAATTTCGTTTCCAACTAAAATTTTTAAAACGTTTTGATATTATATGATTTAGTTGCAATACAACTGAAAATAGATCTACAAGAACTACAAGAACTAGTAAAGCACTTCAGCTTCATTTCATTTCTACTCTATATTTGAAAAAAAGAGTCACTTAGAGTTATCATTCTACTAAATCCGTTAACTATATTAGCAATCTTCCAAATGAGTAGCCGTTCAATAAAAAGATAAGCGCATTAGAGTTATTTCTTGAGGAAAAGCTGCTTACAAACATTTTCTCACACACGTATTGCCACGACGCTGAATGGACTCAAATAAATAGATAAGAACGATTTAATGGGCTTATTATGCAGATGCTCCTCAGCTTGTAACACGCCTACTAATTGACTTAGTCGCATAAAGGCAGTAATAATGGGACAGTAGTAATAAGTTGATGTATTGATACGCGGCTACGTAGATTTGCTTGATGCACTTCTGTTATAATGATATGATTAAAATGCAATTAGTGTATAGAGAGCATGCATATAGATTTCAGTACATATATAAAGTGCATTTGTAGAAAGAACAAATACTTATTTGCACACATCCATTCATATATACAATTAAAAACACCGTTGATAGTTTACGGTATTTGAATTTAAATTATGAAAACTTTCAGCCGGTTCCCAGCCAAACCGCGTTGGCATTTCTTTAGTCTACATTTAATTACCATACAGCGTTGATTTTGCTTTTTGAAGACACACGCAATGCAGAGTAAATTGTAAGCAATTTGCACTTTATGTATATGCCGTAATTGCTCACGTTCATCATACGTCATGGCGTCCCTTCGAGAAATGTGTTCCATTGGAACAAACGAAATTGGATCTTTAAAAGTTTAGATTATTGTTTTTTAAAGAGTAAGCCCATTATGTGATAAAATTAGAGTGCTTCAGAGCTAATTAAAATTCCTTTAGTTCTTTGTCATAACACATATAAGTTCCTACCAAAAAATTCCATGATCCAAGATGCATTTTATTTTAATGCAATTTTTTCAATTTGCAAAACTTCGCTATAGTTAGAAATAAGAGCATAATTCACTTTCATTCGCACCTGAAATCGCTTTTAAGTTCTTTCCGTCATATTGTTAAGTTTCTTTCATCTCATTATTTCGAAGAATGCTTGTAAATGTCCGCTTAAGTAAACCCTTTTGGAATATTATTCCGATTATATAACAATTGCGTATCACTTAACTTAGCTTATGAGTGACAAACTTTGGATAAAATACATTTGATTTTTTATGAGGTTGTGAAATTTAGAAGCTTCAGCTTTAAGAATGTCATGCGACTTGGCTTTGGACAATCGCGTTACACAATTGTGAACCCGAATCACTATTATACCTACTGTGATATCTATTATATGTAACCTTAAGCTCTTTTCTATTCCCTAGAAATGCATATAAAATGAAGTTGGAAAAACTGATAATGTTTCGAAATTTACATTTTTACACTCATATAAGCACCGAGGCTTACTATGAACTCCGGAACAATGTTTATAAAGCTATTACTAAATTTAAATGGTTTTCAAAGCAACCCAGAGAATATTTTTCAAAATTTAAGAAAAGTAATCCTTTAGACCCTTAGCACATACTACTATACATCTCATCTTTGGCACTTAAATGACATAATATTTCTTCTCAAATATTTATCAAAACATTATGCTTAACATCTACCACAACTTATAAACACTGCGGTTAAATGTTGTATTAGAAATTCCTTGTTGGAGCATGTAACTCTACACAGTGCCACCACATTTTTGCCGTTAATAAGTGTAGTTCAAGGAAGAACCACATAACATGCACAGTCATAACTACAAACATAAATGTGTGTTTGTGTATTAAAGTCAAATGCACTTAGTGCCTCCGTACTCCCCTTTACCGCAAAGTAATGACTTGACTCCATTTTAACTAACTTAAAACGGTGCAGCTCTTTAGCATCGTTACATGCGGAATCCAAAATTTACCTAACAACAAACACAAACGGTAATCCTTGTACAGTCAGAGTAGGCAGAACACATCTGCAATGCAAAATATTGGTCTTCAACGTTTGATGAAATGGCTTCCTTTAGTTTTCTTTACCATTTGTTATCGTATGTGAGTTTGTGTCTGTGTGCAAAGATTCACCTCCAATAGCTATGATTGGAGTTTGTCAGAGAAAGCACTTCGCACTGTTGATGGTGGAGTTTACATTTCTAGTGGCACTTGCATATGCATTAAAGCTAACGATGTAAATGGGAACAAGGACAAAGAGCGTATTCCTCTAGACACGCATTCCGCACGCGCAATATGTAAACCAATTGGTGTGCTTTATGAGCACACAGAGTGTGTTGCTATTGGTGCCACACATCACTTAGACATGTGGAATAGAAGTTTTCGCGCTCTTTTATGAAAATGTGATTTGCAATAATAAAAGGTATTTGTATTTAACTTGTTTACATATTTATATGGATATGCCTTTTCTACAGTATATTTAATTTGAAAACATCACTACAAAGAAAGGGCATTCTAAAGCATAATTGAAGCACTTAAGCTACAGATAACCACAATGTTAAGCAGAATAAAAAAAAACCAACTGAAATTTCTGCAGATTGCAGAATTTTATAACAAGCGGCATACATCCAGGCGCGTACGAAAGGCTTCTACAATTCATTTCATTAAAATATTCAAATTTGCATATCTGTCATTTTGTATGTTTTGTTTTGTTGTTTATTTGTTCAGACTAAAAAAAGTAATATTTTTCCTGCCTTTATAAACAATGAATAGCAATGCTTGTTCTGTAAAGAGTTACAAAGGTGCATATGTAAATACTGATAATTTCTGTTACAAGAGGAAATATAACTTCACTACGTAAAAAGTGCCATCTAATGTTTTCAAAGTATTTTATCCAAAACATTTTCTCATATGTTGAAATATTTAGTTATATATGTGTTCAAAACTGATTCATTTGGTGAATGGCGGTGAAAAGACACGGCAAGGCTTGCCAATTGCAACTATCAAGAGTATAATCAAATTTGAATATATTCCTCGGAACTTTTTTCCCGTCAGCGTTCACAAGCATATGCTCAGTTTGAAGACACACTCTAGACACTGAAATATTATTCTTATTTTTTCTGTCTACCAGCATTTAAGTTCAAGTGAAATGTTGGAGATAGGGAAGGGAATTTTTTCCTTTTATCATTTTACCAGACATGTGCTTAACCATTTCATGCCAACTTCAACAGACATCTGTCTGCCGCTCTTGTCTGAATAGTGCATTTTTCGTATGTGTTAAACCCGTATGTGTAAGTCATATATATATACGAGTATTTATCTGCTGAAAACTTTTGCTTGTCTCCATGTGATTTATCAACATTGTGTCTGTCGTTTGCAGCTGCAAATTTGACTGTGAATTGCATGACGAACTTATATGCACACATATGAGTTTATGCACCACTGGGTAACTTTCTTATTTTAGCAGTCGGCCAAAACTGTAATAAAGCGAACTTGCTCTGGTTGAAAAGGGTGTGCAGTTTTCATTATCAGAGTTCAGTATATAATTTTTCGCGAAGACTTATTTGAAAACCTGTCGAGGAAATCCATTACAGACATTGAACTCATGAAGATACGATTTGCAAGTGGAAAGATCTCATTAGTTTCTTCTTATTATTTCAATTCAATTCATTAATTTCATTGCGAACTCGAAATCTCAATAAAGATGTGATTTAAACTAGTTGTTACTAGTAAATATAACGATATTTTTGCTCATGCATAAACTAAGAAATTTACCACAAAGTAAAATGTATGCTATTTTTTTTTCTCGCATCATAATTCTAAAACCTTAATTCTATTAGACAATTTTATGATTATTTGTGACTAAACGTTTCCTAAACATTGGCCGACGAATGCTACTTCCTCCAATTTAAATACCTTGGGAACAGGCTTAGCTTTTATATTTGAAAATATAAAAATGAAAAAACGATTGTGATATTTAAGCTGACATTCTGTGGGAAATGTAAGTGTTTCATTCAGCTGCAAGAGTATTTATTATGGAAAAAACCTTAACCAAATGGCTTATAAACAATAAACAATTACAATAAATATCAAGCACAACCGCAATTCTCGCCGCAATTATTTCATAATTTATGCCTTATTAAAGCTGGTGACTGAATCAAGTTAAATTATATATTTAATACTAGGTTTTACCATTAAGTAATGAGACTGATTTTATTGCCGCGCTTGCGGTAAACATGTGACCTTGAAGTTCCCTTTTTTCTTTTTCCGGTATCCCTCCCCTCTCCATTGATATACTATATGTACCATCACTCTAGCTATTTTAGTTCGCCTTCTGCGTTAAATAGAATAGACTTGTGCTTGTCACCAAAATAGAAAAACGAAATCAAGAGCAACGCGTCGCGATAAAATTTTGCGCCAGATTGGGCGCAACAGCTTCAGAAACGTACCCTAAAATTGTAAGAGTGTATGGTGATAGCGCTCTTACCAAACCAAACCAAACGCCAAAGCTCACAATGGTTGTCTCCGAGCGCCCCCCGCCCGGAAAAAGCTCGCATGAGCAAGTCGAAGGTGAAAACGATGATTATTGCCTTTTTGATAGCCGTGGAATCGTCCACACAGAATTCGTGCCACCGAATAAAACTGTGAATCAAGTCTACTATTTCCAAGTACTCGAAAGTTTACTCGTTTTTATGGAATCAGTCTCATTACTTAATTGTCATACCTCGTATGTACATATAGGCTAGTTAAGCGTGTTAGAAATAAGTTCTTCTGTTCTTCACAAGTGCATATGTACAAATCAGTTCTTTTAAGTAGCTTTTCTTCTTCAATAGTTTTTGTGAAAGAAGTGTTTCTGAAGCAGCCACCAGTGCGTGTACGTCACTATATTGAAATCACTGTACACGCTCGAATACCTTAAAGCTGTAAAGCTGTAACATTGTTATGTTATATGTATCTAACGACTTATTTTTCAATTGTCAATAACATTTGTCCTTACCGTTTTTGTTGTATAAATGCTTAAATTCCTGCTGTCTAGCCGAATACATATTTAGAAAATTGAGAAGATTTTGATGTGAGCTTCGTCTGAAAGCTTCTTGACGCTTAATGCTTACTCGATTTATCAAATTTAATTGACAGGAAAACTGTACTTATTAGCCATTAGTTTAGGCCAAACGCAGTAAAATGGAGAGTAATTCTTTCATTTCAAACTAATCACTTTCTATCCAACTGAGTTAAAATATCACGTTGTTGACAAGTTCAAGGTCAATTCGTTCTCAGTTAATGTAAGAAAAATTTATGTGGTTTGGCTCTATGGTACATTTAACTCTATCAGTTGCCTAGCAATGTCGTCCAAAGTACAATGAATTTATTAAAATAAAATATTAAAATTACTCAAACAGCATTCGGTATTTAGTATCATCAAAAATCGTTTGAAGTAGTAGTAGGACTCGAATACACAGCTCTACTTTTACTCATTTACCGATAAATGGATAAAAAGGTACAGAAAATAAAATTTAATAATAGCTTAGAATATGTGCGTGTATGTATTAAAACATTTTAATTAAATTACGCGAAAAACTTAACGTTACATTACTATTTAGTCTCTGCTGCGATGGTCACAATATACATTTTAATGGCCAGCAATAAAGAATTTACTTCAACTACTTGAAGGAATGCATGAAATCAAAACATTTTCATTCATTATTCGCTTTCTCTCTGCCACTTTAGCGAGAGTTTTGTTCATTTTATTGCTTGCATTTGCCCAGTAGTTTGCAGTAAGCTTGAACGAATCCGTGGAATCTTCCGGTCCATTAAATTGTTGCACAAGCAATGCTCGTGTAGTTCTGCCTCTTCACTTCCACCTCCCTACGCACTGCAACACTTTGTCTAACAGCGTCAGTTAACCGCCAAATTGCTAACGGCATATTTTATGGTAAATTCAGTTTGGCTTCTCGCAGCGAGGAAATTGTTTGGATTTCTTAAGAGGTTAACGTATTTTGCTTATGTTTGTAGTTTTGAATGATTTAAGTTTTATTGCAAAGAAGGAGAATCTCGAATAGCGTTAAGAGAACTGCTATTGTTTTATTTTCAATTATACTAAAAGAAGCCGATATTTTTTGGCAGCGAACGGTACATGAGACTGAAGTGAAAGTAAGTGCTTTGACAGGAATAAAATAAGAATTTTTAAGATAATGCTGATATTTATTTGTGCCATCATATTTCATTAATTTTACTCTTTGCTGCTGTTCACCGTTTCATTCGCCCGGAACTCTTAATGATCACTAATTTTTTCACTTCAGCTGTTGATTGGAACTACACATGTCAGTTTAGTTTCAATTTCTTTGCCTTATTTTTAAATACATATAGCATATATGGAGTGCCAAGAAGATGCATATTATATGATATATTTACATAATAGAAGGAATATGTTCTTTTTTACAAAAATAACGTGTTACATATAACGCGCTTAGTCTCATGGTAGAGTAGGTTTGCAAGTGTTTGCTAAATACAAATTTCCAGAGCACACAACATTTGAATCACAATTAAAGCAACACTTGCCACTCCTTTTCACCTATGAGCTCTGTTAGCCGTACTCCACCTTTTGCTCTCAAATACATTTCTGGGAGTTTAACCAACCGTGTTAACAGCAAAACGCACTTGAGACTTAAAGTGGTGCAAACCAAGTACAAAATTGCGTACAAATTCACAAAATAACGCATAAAAGATAAAGTATGTGCAAATTTTGTGAGCACACGCACAGCAGCCAGAAGTGATAACTTTCCAGACAGAGCTGTTTGAAATCACTTTTCAAGTGCTTGTAGGTGTTGCACGAGAGGATGCTGTCTAATATTCACTAACTGCTTGGTGTGTGAGATTCAGGTAAAAGATGTTAAAATAATAGCTACACATGTAACTTAAGATCATCGCACTCATTTCAAACTTTTGAAGAAAGTATATTCCGATAATAAACAGGTAGATCTGAACAGGGTATAATAAATTCGCCACGAAATTTTTAACGCCTAGAAGACGCTTCATATGGTAGGCCCTATAATATATATATATAAATGATGAGTATAGCCATGCCCGTTTTTCTGTGCGCCGGTTTGAATAAAAGCTAGCCAATCTCTTAGTTTTTGAGCTGAACACGACGATTTCTACCCAAGAAGCTACTCATTTTTCAGGACGGACGATATCCGGCCTCTACATACATACATATATATAAGTATTATAATATATCTGGCTGTCATATAAGTTAATCGATCAAAATCAAGTTCTTTTACGCCAATTTTATTTTATTATTATTTTTTTTTTTTTTAATATATTCACGAAATTTGTCATCGTTTATTGACCCCTACAGCATATATAAGTATAAGCCATCCAAGCTGACCGATCAAAGTCAAGAGAATCATATGGCAAAAATATTTTCTTATACCACAAATGTGTTTAAAATGGCCTTAAATAAATGTAACCATGTTTCGACCATAAAGTAAATAAACCAAGAAAAAATTGTGTTTTTGATAAGAAAAAATATATAAATAAATTGTCTAAAAGGACTTCGAGAAATTTTGATAGTCAATTTCTATACATAGGTAGTACATTGCAATTTATATACACTAAATTTTCCGTGCTCTCAGCGATGTCTTTGAGTGTGGTTTTAAGTACCAGCTATGTAAAGTGCTTCAGTTTAAGGTTTAAGGCTTAAAGCTGATACTTGTACGAATCTCAAGTGGTTGAGATAAGGAGTTAATAGTTATTAATATATGTATAGGCACTAATATGTATATTTAAGTGTATATATAAAGTAATTCACTAAAGTTAAAGTACTGTTTTTATCATATTCTGCTCAAATAAATACCTGAGCACTAATGTAAGATTAATTGCTACCAGATACTTCTACCGCAGTCAATGTCGCAGCAATGCCTGTTAAACGGTATCTTACTCCGCAAAATTTTATCTATACTTAATTTCTAACGTAAATATGCACAAATATATGGTTACATAAGCATCCAAGAATAATGATGCAAAAATGTAATGATGCTGCCATTCATCCCTGTCCCCCAGCTATGTGTATATGTATGAGAAAGCATCGAATCCATTTTTTACTGGGTATAGGAAATACACATAAAAGTAATTAATTAACTCAAGCAGCTAAAAGCAATTTATTTGAATTTCCGTGATTGCCTACTTGTACGCTGAACAACAGGTGCCACTTTACGCTAATTTGTAATTATGCCAGAGTGTAAATAGTCACCGTACTTATATACTAACAGGGCAGAAAATTAAATGCCAGAGCAGGAAACCATAAAATTATAGGTTTTAAAACATAATTAATGAAATCGGGCACAGAGTTCTCTGTCGAGAGCAGTGCAAAGAAGGCTGTCTCAGAAACATCTATAGTCCAGAGTTTACGCAAATTCAAATGAACTCTGAAAATTTTAATGGTTACATCCGCGAAATTGTGGTAGTTTACACTACGATGCCACAACGTGCATAATGTCGTAATACCTTTCACCTCCTTCGTTGTGGCAAATGCTAATTAATTCGCAAACGTTGCAGGTGTTTCCGGAAAGCTAAGCACGGCAGCAACACTCACGCAGGTTTGTATTTTCTGATTGGAATTCAGTACAAATCGCCACTGTAATGCACAGTTAACTGTGGGGAAGGTTCTTGCAATGGAATATCACGCAGAAGCGTAACACTTTGTGACCATTTTTGGGCATATACGTCTAAGTATGCACCTCTATGGTTTATGTTAGTACTACTGACTGCGACTGCGCGTGTGTTTCCGTGCAGAGCCTAAGTTACTTGTTTGAACTTTACTTATTCGCCTGCATTAATGTACAGGTATGACGCAATGCATATTTAGTAATCATACAGTTTCACAAAAATACTCTGCTCAATACCAACCTTTGTATTTTTCTAAAACAAACAATTACAGAAAATGCTTCCAAGTACTTAAAAACATTCATCTCCCTTTTTTTACAGAAAATAAAAAACTCACACACTCTAAGAAGCTTTTAAGATGTGTGAGCCATTTACTAACTATTAAACTGCGGTCAACAGGGCCCCACATATGTGGTATTCATTAGAGGCCAACAGCACACCATTTGCTTTGGTCTTCAATATTCGTCAACTTTGCCAATAAATTTCTCAAAGTGAAGTGGCGTTGTTATTGGGCACGTAAGTACAAGTTGGTTTCTATATTGTTGCGAGGTCATATGCAAACAAAACCAAACAGGTCTGAGACTTACTTTTATACCAACAACAACATCAAAACTAACGTACCTGTAAATGACTTAGATATGGAACACATTTTCTTAGCAATGTGAAAATATCACTTATTTTATATTCTGAATCCCACTACATTCTGATATCAATACCAATGTTTTAACCACTTTGAATTCAAATATATCTGTTATTATAACAAGTGTGTATTTGAATTTTTTTGTAGTACAAAACGATATACACTGATGTATATATATATATGAAATATGTGTTGAAATTCCAAAAACATCTGCCTAAACAGATGCTGAAAATTAATTAGCTCACTGTACAACATGCACAAATCACACCAATACAATATTAATGATTGAATGAATTAGAACAATAAACCACAACAACAAATATAGTTAGAGGAAGTATCGTTAACGACATAATTATGCAATCAACAGATTGTAACATTCCATTACTATTCCTAATGTATAGAATAAAGGTAATAAACTGAAACAACGAGACAATGGAGACAATGAGGCCAACATCAAAGTAATTGGCAAGTAATTCATTTGTATTATAAAAATTAATGAATGCATATATGTGTGTGAAACTGCAAATAAATGATAAATATTTCCAACAAAAGTAATAAAATGCAAACACATGTGGTCGGATTTGAACGATGGAGAAAATTGATAATTCTCAATGGAATGCAAATACCTTTCCCTACACAAGAGCAGTGAACATGCATAATAATCGGCAAACATATTTATTAGTCTTCTAAGAGAATGTTGATAATTGGACAGATAGCATGTGCGGGTCACTGCTTCCCAAAGCCCGTAAGGCATTGTGTCTCAGTGCATTAATATAATCTATGAAGTGACATGTTCTCTAATGAGAATGGAACCAAAGAGAATCGCAAATCAAAGATGCCAAGGTTGAATATTAACAAAATCAGTTTTATTATTTATAAACACCAAGCAGTGCTTCACATGTCAAAAAAGAATACTCCAATATTTCAAATGAAAATGCAACATTATTTTATTGATTGTCAGTTTCCTCTGCATTTCTCCCTAGTAAGAGCCCACGAAATAACCATAAAATTGACACCATTTTCAATTTAACATTAAAATTTTACAGATTAAAACGTTCTTACGTATAATATGTATATTAATATACGCAATTGATGATTTAAATGAGGCAGCTCACATTCGGTTAGGCAGTCAGTCCTTTGGAACCAGCATCTGCAAACGCAATTAAAACTGATTTAATTTGCGCAATCCGATTGAAGAAATTGTGGTTTTAATTAAAATTACCGTGTGACGCCTCGCCAATATAAAATACAAACACATAAATGTTGTTATTTGGTTTCACTCTAAATGGACAATCGCGGTTGTCATATAAGCTTCCGTATGTATGTATTTTAAGAATTCTCGAACATTTAATGTAAGTATTGCGTGAAATGCAAGACAATGACTAGAAGTTACATGTCGCTACATTAAAATATTTATTCCATTATCAAAAATATTTTTATAAAACGTTTTGAAATATGGCAGAAACCATAAAAGTAAAATCAAATATCTTTTTATATTGAAAAATATCCTCAATAACAATTTTTCTACTTCAGGAGAAGAACATTTTTTTGTAACAATACTTTTTACCAAGCTAAATAAATATGTCTATAAATATTATTGATGAAATTATAAAATTTTTCTAAATATTAACCAATCCGTTTAATATCTTTTACAAATAAAATTACTTAAAATTCAGACCTTGACTATGGGCTTAATTTAAAAAATATTTGTAATTTTGTTGAGCATATAACTTCAGATTTTCATCTGTTGCAACTTTCATACTTGCTGTATTTCATCTATAAATATACTATGTGTATACACATTTTATAATCCACCTTAATTGTCCTATGGCCACTTAACAACAATTATTTGTGTAAAGTATTATGAAAGGAACAAATTTTACTTAGATTTTATTGAAAAAGCTAAGTTGTTGTGTAAGCTGATCTTTATGGAAGATATATTATTAGGAGTATAACACATGGAGCACCAAGCAGGCAGGCGTTGTGGGCAGATGTGCAGAACAGTAGTCGCGACAAATATTAACATATATTTCTTGAAATACTGGCATTGGCGAAGAACAGTCGACGACCATACCACAGCAACCTCTTCATTTACATGCCTCCACACACACCCTCTTCAACACTCTGCCACTGTCAGCATTCGAATTATATTTCTATGTGTATATGTACAATATTATCATTGTAAGCAATAAAATATTTTTAATATGGGCGAAGAGTATTTTTTGGATATCATTTTATTGCCGACCATAAAAATTATGCGAAGCGTTAAGCTTTAGAAGAAGGAGTGAGAGCATGCAGAGAGGATTCGCCATTTATAAATTGAACGACTTTGTACTACAACGAAAACAAGTACAACAACAATAAATAATGTGCCAATTGAATTGTAAGTTATGTGTAATTGCTTGTGTAAAATATTATTGAACACTCAATTTATATTGAATTTTCTTAACAGACATTTGCATAGATTCTACTTTAACATAAGAAAAGAGAGTTGACAACTCAGCACATACTTACATACTTCTATTTACAGTGCATTGTTTGTTACATTTGAAGGTCCACTTTAGTGAAATTACTTAACTTTAATGGACATCGCGAATAAAGTAGAGAATAGTTGATGTAAGTGCAATATTATAGAAGAATCAGCATTTACTAACCTATGAAGGATATTGCATTTTATCTTATACATAAGCAAATGAATGTTAAACAAAGAGGATCTCCTCGTGTAAAGAGAAGGGTATAAAGTGAGCCGCAACAAGCAAATAAATAAAGTGCTGAAGCCTTGGCACTGCTCAGGGATCTACTTTGGGAGACGTGCAGTGTTGGTCTCGCTGTCTAGCCAGCTTTTTATGTAGTTAGCTAAAAGTGTGGTCGCCTGTTTGTATGCAATGATTTTGAACAAGAGTAGAGAACAAAGCACACGGAAGTAAAAATACGGAATCGAAAGCAAAAAGGTATATTCTGATATTTTTTGTATTTAATAAAAACGCTTGCAGTAAATTTA
>NW_017537089.1:36616-104522 GCF_001853355.1 Bactrocera latifrons | reverse complement strand
TGTAAATACTAACTGTTGAAACACACCAACAATGGAACACAGCAGATTTACAAAATAAGTCTTCAGTTTTTTGAGCAAGAAGCCATGTAAATGTTAAGAAATGAATCACACCCGAACTAGCATACTACTAGACGCCGAATACGCCTAGGCGCATGATTGTACACGTGTTTCTCAAACAAAATAAAATGCTCAAGAAGGAACTTGATGAACTTTTAAGCCTGGTGGTGAAAGATAATTGTGACATATTCAATTAAAATTATCTTTCCTTGTTGTTATGTGTATTGAAAATATCCGATTAAATAAAAGTAAAAGCTATCATTTAAAATTTCGAAGGAATACTGCTCCATCATTGTGAAAGCTCATTTATATCGAAATATTTTTCGACATGGAGCTGGTCTCTCGTATCAATTAAAATGTGCTGCAAAATAATATTCACCCAAATAATGATTAAAACTTCTTTAAATTAGGCGCAGTTAGCTATTACAACATCGTTCATTTAACGCCTTCAGTCAGCTATAATCATACTTTATTAAGGCTCATTTACCCTAGAGTAAGCGTTATGTCCCGCGTATATCTTAATTTTATTGCGCGTGCTTGTGCATTCTTCTCTTATCTATCCGCTTATAGCCAGACGCATTTTCCTCTTACGATCATAAAAATTAGCATAAGAAGACCATTAAATTTCTCCATTTTTGCACACTTGTTGAATTTGGAATAATTCTGCAACATTTCGCTTTTAAGGGCGTGTGTGTCATGGGAAGAAAGATGGTTCTGATGAAACACCAAAGGCAATACTTATGAGGATGTGTGCTTCATATATCTGTCCGAAGGAAGTCAAATATGGCAGAAAACATGTTTATCGAAAAAATATTTTTTCTGTTCTTCAGCAAATTATTTAAACAGTATCTAGCGCAAAAAAATTTGGCATCAACAATGTGACGAGAATGAATTGTGAAAAGATATGTAAATAAAGGGATCAGAAAAGGTGAAACTGTCTTGATGAATAAAAAATGGCAACACTGGAAAATAGAAAACCAAATTCACAACAAACAAAAGTAGGTTGTGCTACAAAAATGTTAAGCCCTTCGTCACTGATAGCTTACGTAATAGTGCACAGATTTCATCTCAATGTGTAAATATGTCAAAGTATATAACAGTAGGCGTCCACGCCTAAAAATAAATAAAATGCTGTTTGACAAAAAGGACTGAGGCGGAAGAGACTTTCTACGTATTTTATACAAAAACTGCAACTAAAATGCCGGCACTCAATTTAATGAAATAAGGGTGAATAGTAAAAAACATGCAGATAATCATACAGATGTACATACATATAAACATTCGAAAAAATAAGAAAATCGCCAAAAGCGCAATATGGAAATATGTTGTTTGCTTGCTGTAACTAAAGCCGCCCTCGAGTTTGCAATGAATTAAAAAGTGGCAGTACATGGCCCATCAGTTAAAAATCACAGTAGGCTGAAAAGGGTTATCAAAATATTTCAGCTGAAGTCTGTATGAGCTGTGCCATGCAAATTTGTGTACTTATTTATTTATGAAAATATATTTACTTAAAGCAAGTGCTAATATGTGTGGAACTATTAGTGAATTCTGCTATTAAAATGGCAAATAAATTCATATATTAAATTACGACTTTCATGAAACCATTTCTACTTTTTACTTTACTCAACGTTATATTAAAAATCGATTGTTAGTGTTAAAAAGCATATAGTACTGCTCAATTAAAACTATAATAAATTTTGATCTGATTTGGATAAATTCACTTATTTTATATTATATACCATCTGATCAAAAATGTCCCGGACTGCGACAAAAAGAAAAAATTTAAAGTTTAAAAGAATGCTTAGTTCAAACTTCCATACACTCATTATAAATCTCGGTTTGGACGGCCTTCAGGGCCTACTCAATGTCGTTTTAAAAGATTCGTAGACGAAAGATACGGGGTTTTGAGTAAAATTCTACTAGCACTGATACGTCTCATACCCGAAACTTTAACCAAAGTGTGTTGATTGATAATTTTGATGCGAACATGACGATTTTCATGCATAGTTTCTTTAGTTTGCGACTTTCACTGAATTCGTAGAGCCACTCCAATACTCTTGATCGTGAAAGAGCACGCTCCCCCAAACGCATCTGCAACATTTTCAACGCTGTTTCTTCCATGGTAAAAATCGCCTTACAAACTTTTCCGATCATAAACAAACAGCTTCCATACATATAACTACTATCTAACATATAGATAAAAATTTACACAAACAAAAGAAAAACAGGTTGTTCCAAATTAAGGAAAAAGTTGTTTTCTTTTCGGTCAGCTGGATAATTTCCAAAAAACAACAATCACAACACTTTCTCATTTTAGCTTCAGAAGTAAACGTCTCATATCTTTAAATAAGAAATCACCAGTCAATTCGTCAAATAATCAGCTTATGAGACACTCTCACTGCAAACTTTAATGTCTTCAAAGCTGTTGGGTATAAACGGTCAAAATCGACGTTGTCGCAACACCAATTTTTATAAAGTTTATTGTTACGTTAAATGCCGAAAAGCCTGCAAAAAACATGTAAATTCGCTAACGGCATTGAATATATCCCCACGTAATTTTGTCATGTGACCATTGGTTTGCGAAAACCATTAATTTACGAAAACAAACCACTACTACCTGCCATGGATTTACGCAATAAAATGAAACATAAAAGCTAACCTTTTAATTCAGTCGTCAGCACGTTGCATCAATAGCATTGTACACACTCTGCAGGTTCCCCAAAGTGGGATACAACGGTCCACCCTGGCTTGGTAGCAAACAAAACTTTATCCTATTGAAATACAACCTCAGATTTTATATGAATGTATATAATAATAAATATGCCACCAAGCTATATATTTTATATATACATATACGTTATACATATAACTAACTTTTAATATCCTTATCATTTGCAGCCAAAATAGACTGATGATACAGACTAAATAAAAGTTTACGCATGATGAGTATCACACTGCAGTGATTTAAAGATTCTGTTTTTTTTTTTTTTTTTAATTTTATAAGAAATTATGTGCTGGGAATTGTGATACTATAAATAAAATTATTCCACTTCTCCATATTTTTCAAAAACCGAGGATTTTCGAACAGAAACTGCTCACATGCAACTAGATTCACACGTGCTTACCACAAAACTGTGAATACATATGCAGGAAGGGAACACAGAAGCAAACAGAAATACTAATAAATACATCCCTGACGACTGGACCGAACTTGACGAAACTAATGAAACGGACCATAGTACGGTCAACAGCAGATGACAACGAAAATACTCATTTCCAGCACCTAACGCTTAGAGTTTAATTCATCAGCATAGAGTTAGTTCTGTTGCGACTCATTGAATTGGTTTTGCGACTCATTGAATTGGTTTTGCAGTGTTTCCTTTTCCAGCGAAATAGTTTCATTGAATTTGAACACGAGTCCTATGGACGACGTCACTTTCTTATAAGGATTCACTTTTCATATCTCACAAATCAAGCGGATTTGAACGAATTCGGCGCATAGGAACATCAAACTGCCAAGTGTAAGAGTCTTATAGTCATGTTGCTGCAATGAAATCCTTCAGTTTCGCACATCCGTGATATCGCGGCGTTTTCCATGTGTTCACTCAATTTTCAGATTCTTGTCGCTAAGACTAAAATTTAACATGGAGGTGAGGCGATGTGTTGCACCAAACGAAGAGCAGTCGCTCATATTTGCTTACCATAATGCATTCGACTCAAGAAAGGTTAATTTAACTTGATCTGATACTCTATAAATAGATGATATAACTTAGCATGGTGACAACTTTCTTAATATCATTTGATATAAAAATATGCAAATTGAAAACAAATACTTAACCAAACAAATTAACATATCACAACCTTCAGTTAATTCATGCGTTAATTCATTTCATATTAATTCATCGCTTCTTTTACCCACGATTTCTCCTGCAAATTCAAAGAATATATTGCAACAAGCATTTATATTATATTAATACATATGTATGTTAGTATTGTTCCACACGGATAAGGCTACGAAAGGAAGAGCCGGTTACCTTTCAAATGTAGCGCCAACGAAGTACAGCATCCACCCAAAATCCATTTAAATAAGTGTGAACATTTTCAATACAAGAAACATATTCCACATCATACACACTCAAACTTGTGCAGCAATGCAAAGCAATTATAGACTGAAATTCAATAAAAATCAAAGACAAGTTTTCTTGTTTTTCACTAGAGTGGAACGGCAGCGCCCTTAGCCTTAGCATTTCGATCACCCTTGGAATCTCAGTGCGGTTGCTAGCACAATCGATTTCAGCGTTGATTCACGATGAGTGTTTTGTGCAGATTGTCGTACAACAACAAAACTGTCTTAAAAATTATTTATTATACATTCTAAGTGACAGCTCGCATAATTTAAGGACATTATTTATGAGTTTCTGATAATTGAAAGATCCAAAGGCATTCCAATTAAGTGAAAGAAAAAATGGAAATGACAGGAATCGATGATACGATTTTAGCATTTTTAATGTTAATGTTATTAAACCAGCTTACTTTTAAAACTAATTATGTACAACACTTGTGTTTCCCCATTTTTAATTCAGTTCATTTGCAAACTGAATGCATGTGAAGTGTGAGGTGTGATGTGACTTTAATTCACGCAGAACGATACGATATAATATGATATGACGTGGTGTACAATATTATCTTATAGTTAGACTTGATATGACTTTATGGCATGTGATATAATATTTTGTGAAGCGACTTTTAGTCACGCGTCATGATGTGATATATGTTTAAGTCATATTTTATGGAAAGAAATCATATGATGTAATGTAATGTTAACGATATGATTTCATATAACGCAGTAAATATTATTTGTGGTTTAATAATTTTATTATACTTACTCTTCGACTATAAGTTTATAAAAAACAATTTCGTTGTACGTTTTAAAACTAAAAATTATTTTAAAATATACCTTGTTTCCATCACTTTTAGCCCAAAGGCCACAATTTATTTTAATAGGCCACTCCTCTCACTATACGTATTTTATGTCTTTCACTGCGTGCTTTTTAATAAAGAGAAACTAATATTCCAACACAAAGACTAACTAAATGCTTCCGGCAATCACCTTATACTTATTTGACTGAGATTACATGCAAGGCTTGCCGGCAGTTGTAAATATGTACACCTGTGTATGAGCTTGTTAAACACATACAAGTGCAAGCAGTGTAGCCGTAACAAAAACACAATCAGCTCACATATGTACGTGATTCTACTGCTAGCCCGAGGAAATAACTTTGTTTTGGTGTTCGCATCTTATCACGCTTTAAAATCGCGATACGTGAGTTTGAAAACTACACTTTCATAAACACCCCGCCTATTCAGTATTAACCAAATATTTGCTTAGGTTTAACTATGATATATATGCCATTTTTTCCCAACCTCCTTCCATCTTCATCTTGTCTTCAGACTTCGTTCGATTTACACGCATAAAAGCTTTCATGCATAGCCAACAGCAGTGGTTGTTTATTATGCCTACCTGTTATTTTAGTGTCGACATGACATGAAATTTTTGAGCCACTTTAGAAGGCAGCAATATTTGCTCAGACATTCTATGTACCTGCTGATGTTGCAATTTGTTGTCGTTAATACACATTCTTACCTATCTATTGCTAAATATACTATTACTAACACTTCCTTTACTTTAGCAACCATTTTAATTGCCTGCAAGGTTGAAAAAGGTGTATCCCTTGAAGACTCCTAGCTGTGAACTGCGCCACTGGCTTTGGTTGAATAATATTTCAAGTGGCTGCAAATTAGCCAAGCAATATTAAAACAGGAGACGGTGAAAGGAGAATATTGCATGCAAGCAATTTATTACATTGAGCGTTAAAATACACAACAAATTCACATATGTGTGCGAAAAAGAAGGAGTGGATTTTGAGCTTTAACCTTTTCACAAATGGAATGTAGCTTTATGTGAAAAAGAGCAATTCTATGGCTTAGTTAAAAAAACAATATTTGCAGTAATTGGATTTGGGGTTTAGTGGCACTTGTGAACAATTCAATCAAAGCTTTAAAGACGTATTTGTTTTTCATTTTATGAATGCAATTTCTAATAACTTATGAGAGATCTAAGCAGTTTAAAGTTTAATGTATTTGTAAGAGAATACGGATTACAACGGCTTAAGTAGAGAGTATTAAATTGAAAATAAATTTTGATTTTAAGTCATCCTTGGTCTCAGCAAGGTACTAAGAAATAAGACAGAGTAGGTCAAGGTCAAGTAAAGGATTTATGTATTTTTATATTTGAACATTGAAGTCAGAGCGCGTTGGCTACCAGCAGAGCGCGAGAAAAGGAGAACATGTAAAAACGAACTTCTAAACTGTGATAAAAAAAAATTCTGCGAAGGAGCAGGCATGAATGTGTGTAACTTTCCACAGCCAGTTTAGTTTCATTGCATTTTTACTTATAGTTTTTTATGGTTTTTTACAATCCCCTTCCGCTTTCTTAAGAATTAGTGAAGCGCCATAAATGTAACCGCGATTCTCGTCTTCACTTTGGTGCACTCTGAAAACGTTAGTAGCCTTTGAGAAAGTTTCGTTAACAAACAACTGTACTTGGTTGATGGCTCAGGCATAGAAGATTCAGTATTTGGTAACAGTGTCCGGAGAAGTCGATATCGAGAGATACCGCTGTCAGATATGATCGGATCCTTCTAACAATATCTTACATATAATATTCCAACTTATTATACTCCATAATCCGAACGAATGTTACATTCTCAAAGTCTCGATAACAAATTGAAAGCGTAAACATATGCGAAAAACTTTTGCAGTTTACTCTACTGAACCAGCTCAATTTGAGTAAAATGCTGGCAACTATGTATGAAGGAAATAACGCCAGTCAGTTATACTACAACATAGAATACATATGTATGTCTTTCTTAGCAGTCCAGCAACAAAATGCTCAAATGTCAAAATTCTACAGATTGCCAGATATTTCTTTTACTTGTTTTGACAAATTGACATTCACATACACATCGTTAGATGCCGCGACTTCTTTTGCCACCCCACTTGAGAATTTAGTACTCTGTATTTTTCCTTCCCTCGATATATTTATTTGGCAGCATTTTTATCCATTTCAATAAACTGAGCGTTTTTGTGTGCTGGTCATGGCTTTTTGTCATCATTTTTGCTGCCGCTCATGATAAATTCGATTACCATAAGTTTAATGTAATTCGGTTATGATTTTTTTATGCTCACGCTTCATCAACTTTGTGATAACATCTTTTGGTCATTGACGAAATCGTTTGCAGCATCGTATCCTGGCACATCCAGATGCATTGGAAATTTGTAAATAAAATTTATGAGTGATATTTTGGAAGGTTAAATTCGTTATTTTGATAAATTTACCGAAAGAAATATTAAGTAATATTTTAAGCGTTTATTAGCGTTGTTAATAAGTCTTACGACTTAAATAAGTGTCATTAACTGCGAATTCTTGTTAGGCTTATTTTAAATTATTTTATTTAATATTTTAAATTACTTTAGAGTTTAGTAATAACTTAAAGTTTAGTAATAAATTAGTTTGAAAGCTAAATGTGTTTGAACTCTGCTTAAACTCAATAAACTAATGCCTGTATTTAATGGCTTTTAGTTCATTTCTATCTTGTAAAATATTACAACTCAAAGGCCAAACCATTTATTATAATGTTCACAGTTGATTTATATGTATATATTAGTAGCAAAGGAGAGATTCTCTCACAACAACATTTTGAAGTTAATTGCGTTTGTAATACAGGATCAAAATTTACGATATTCAGTTGCTAAAGTTTGCATGAGATTAAATTTATTGTTACTACTTTGCTAGGCGTATGTAATTACTTATTTTGTTTTAAGTCAATTGCCAATACAATTTTTGTTAGTCATTGTTGCATGCAACTGCGACCCAAGGGTTTACCAAAATACTTAAGCGCGACACAACAGCATTACCGTTCATTGATTGTACATAATATTCATGAGATTTGCGATTTTCTTCCGGCTTTTGCTTTCTTCCGGAATGCTGACGCCAAGAATGTCCTTCGTTAAGGTTTCGGTCATTGAATTGGCATACAAATTCATTTAAATTTCGATGAAAAGCCTTTTTAGGTTTGTTATGAGTTTCTAGTTCTTTTTAGCTACCTTTGACGTTTGAAAAGGTATCCATGCTAATACACAACACTTTTTGCTGCTGCATAAAATAAATCCTTTTGTGCTTTTTTTTTTTCAGGAACCTGAAATAATGTGAAGAGGGAAAAACTGAACAAAGGAAATAAAAAAGACACCATAATATTTAAACATTTCTTGTTTAAATTTTTCAAATTTATGTTATTCCATTTTTTCAATGGCATGCATTTATGAGTAGATTAACTTGAAACTATTGAACTTTGATTAGAAATACGAAAATGCTTTTGCGACTACTCAATATATTCTATATTGTCTCATATGTTATTCAAAAATTAAAAATTCTATCTTTATAATTATTGGAAGAATCTTAAAAAATTATTTTTTTATAATTTTCCTACTACATAAAACATAATGTCAAAATGACAATTTTTAGCGTTACATGGTTTCACTTTTCGTTTATGAAATAAAATATTATGTGTGTGAATTGGAAACATTGTTTTGAAATACATTCATCGAGATCATCTTAATGACTTAATTGTAGATCAATATTCAGGAATAAATTATTTTTGATTTTATAAATTCCTTCCATCATAGACGTATCTTTACTACAGTTTCGCACAAACTATGAACTGATAATAGACTGTAAGTGCATCACGGTTCAAAGGTAATTTATGAATTTTGAAAACAATGTGGTTTTACAATTTCCAAAGTCACTTTATTTTATACGAAGACAATGAATACAGATCAACTTCTGTTACTAAGGCGTAATCCAACATTAAGTTCCATTTAAGCTGACTTATGCAACACGATTTCGAGCTGCCAGGTGTGAAGGCGTGCCTTCAAATAACGAGTAGTTTGCTGTTTCAGCGGGCGGCTTAAAGTTACTTAGAACTCAACTCACTTTTTGGCAAACCGCAAGCAGCTTTGTGCCAATATGTATAACCGCTTAAGCTGTGGACATATTGGCACTCACAACTTTTAGTAAATATGTATGTGCGTATATGCAGCTGTTGGCGAACGAAAAGGAAATCAGAAATCTTTGCAGGCTAACCTCGCTTTTTGCGACGGTATACGAAAGCATAAATTACTAGATCTTCACCAAAGATGGAACCATTTTTGCAAACATGGTCAGTCTGCTGTTGGTTGTGTCTTCCAGCATATATTATACAGCATACTTACTCATTTTGTTGCATAAGTAGTGTAAGTAAGTGGGTCATTATTGTGCATGAGTTTGTAATATGATGTCAGTGATTTACAGGTAGTTACTCGGCATGAGTTAAGGCTTACTTAATCATTATCCCGGTCAGTAAAATATGTGCTTCAGAAACTTTATTTTTTCACAAATGCCAACATATCAAGGTATAGCTTAAGCCCACGATTATTAAAATTGGGAAATGTGGAAAAGTTATATATTCGCAGGTAAATATTGTTTAAAATAAATCTTTCATGTCATCTACAACCAAAAACTGCCTCATTCGGAAATTACCGGTGACATGTCACAATCCTAAAATAAGAGTGATTACATGTTCTATTCTTAGGATATAGAATAAGTGCAATGTAGAATAAGTAAATCCATACCCTTATGAAACAATATGTTCTTTCAAGCGCGTATGACCTTACATTTTGCTTTCATAAATTGAAAACTTTGTTATTGTTATTTGGAAAACTTTTGTTCCACTGCTTCTTATTCTTTTAATCACATTCAACTAACATATCAATTTTGCACCTTCCGTTCTGAAGAATAATGGTTTTGACACCATATAAAGAAAACTTCACAAGTAACTTGAACTGTAATTATTTTTTTATTTTTTTTTTTTATTTTTATTTTTTTTAGTAATCGCCACATTGCCATTGCCTCTAATGCAAGCTAAGAAGAATTAAATTTTTAAAAAATTCCACAGGCTTTTTAAAACACCGTGATAACATACATAAACCTAAAATAATGTGATTATACAAAAATTTGCAAACAAATCTCATTAAAAATCGCCCTTATCCCCTAAGGAAAGTGCTGGTAGCCCATGTGCAATTAAATATATGTGTGTATGAGTGCAGGATAGAAGTGTCATAATTGTTGCTTACTAAAGAACGTTAATGTTCTTGGCTACAAATTGTAGACCGACTTTCTAAAGATATAGAGCCACTCTCAGACATATCTGCAGCTCAAGAAGTGTATGTAGGCGTTGCCGCGAATGATGTGGGTTTTGCTGCGGTATGCAATTAAAACTTAATTAATGTAATTAAAAGAACAGCACAAAAGACAATGCGCGAGCGTAGTACAGGTGTTCAGCTCCGTTGCTCTTTACTGTAGTTTGTGCTGTCGACGTTGGTGGACTGACGTTGCTCGAAATTCAACAGATTAAAATTATTATATTTTTTTTTTCAAAATTAGTTAACTTTAAGATGAAGTAAAAGACACGGTAGGCAAAACTTTTTGCTCCAAGCTTTTGAAACATCAAGCTTGCGTTGAAAATTACTTATTCAAATTTGCTAGGGAAACAAATAAACTTTTTAGTAGTCAAAGCCAATTATATATGTACATAACCTGCTGTACTTGTCTGAAAATAAAAGAAAAAGGAAGAATATTCTTGTTTTGATTTGTGCAATCAATTTACTTTGCCTAATTTATGCAAATGCATAGTATTTCTTAGCTGAATTTTACAATGTTAGAATCACCAACAGTCAATGTTTACCTTTCGCAAATTGACAATCACTTCGCTAGCGGTCGACTTGCAGAGTGATGGCCACCACTAACAATAGTATAGGCAACCTAATTTATTGCTATTGCTAAAACCAAATTGGCGTCAAGAATACAGAACAAGGAGAGTGATGATAAGTGTAAGGAAGCATTCGTGCATTTATTCACTCAAACATAAATATAGCGCTGCTATATTGAGTCGAGGTTTCAGTCCTTGTAATAGTAAGATTTTTTTTTTCAATTTCAATTTAAAAATTATTGATTTAATCTTCAAAATCTATTTCGTCTCTCTCAACGTGATCCCATTTGACCCCAAGACACTTGTGCTAGCGTTATTTCTAATCCTCGAAACAGTTGTTAAAGCCAATGGAATAGATTTCAATGCGCGTAGCGATTGACGTTTAGTATCTTCAATTGGCTCAAAACGCGTAAAAAACGAATAGCACTGAAATAGTCTTTTTGGTTGACAGTTTGGTCGATTGGAAGAATTACGAAGTGCACAACATGTCAATAATCGAAAAAAGTCTCAACTATTGCTTTTTAACCTGCTTTGAGGTGATTTTTTCAGCTTCGGCTCACCTTTGCTACAATATTCGGCCGATTGATCAGAAAAACATAATGTTGATTGTTCAATGACTGTAAGGTTATTGCATGCATATGCTTGTCAGACATCATGCCAAATGTATAGAAAAAGCATTCAGGCTCCTTCACAATAAATATCGCCTATCAACACATTTGTATCTTAACACTCACTTCACTGTGTACCAGACACACGCTGGCCTTCCCAAATAGCACACTCATTAACTAACGTTATGTGGTCAGTATTGTGCGGTCTCTTCCATGTTCTTTAGAGAACAATTGCAATAAATAATACCCTTACTTCCCACGACGTCAACTTAAGAAATAAATATCTTCAAATTCTTCAGCTTTAGTAGCTCTTGGGGATGTAGCAAAGATCCATTTGTCCGAATCAGATTCCCTTTTCCTGCTGCTGCTCTGAATTCCTTGTAAAATTGTTAAAATTCTAATTTAATTTGTGGGTACCCCTCAGCACAGAAAATTGCATCGAATTTATGATCATTAAATTGGCAATGAGTAATTTTTTATAATACGAATTAATTTTTCTTACTTTATGATACGGCATATTTGTTCAAAGTATTGTCAACCAACGCTTAAATAAACCAGTATATTTATTTAAATAATATAACATAGTCCCAAAACTTCATGAAAATATTGAAATACTTAAAAAATCAACACTATTTACTTAGAAATATTAATATTATATTTTCTTCCAAATAGATATACGTACAGTTTTGTTTATATGAACAAAAACACATACGCCTCTTAAAAAATCGTCCGTGATAAAAAAAATAGTATTCCCCTTTTACTACTTAAGTAGACAATCTCAGAAATAGTAGCTTGCACATAGCCTGTCTTCAGCCATTTATTCATTTCAGTAATAATATATATTCCACTTTGCAAATCCTTCATTTTGTTTTATTTGCTTTTTATTTAAATTCTTGTATTTATTGCGTTGTTATTCGCACTGTTGTTTACGAGTATCTTTCGTTAAAGCTTTTAAGTTAATAGATTAATATCTTATGCGACTGATTTATTGCGACTACCGGAATTTTTTTCGCCTTTTTACAATATTTATTAAAATATGTGTTATATGTATATGCGCACAACTTGTAATGTCACTTGCATAGTATACAGCCGCGATGTTTATAGTATCCAAAAGGAACTTCGCAGATCGTATAAAGTGGTTATATAAATGAAAAGCTGAAAATTCGGCCATATAAAAGGGAACCAGTCTTTCACTTTTTGAGATATCGATCTGAAGTTTTGCACTGATCCTCTTGCTCAAGAAGAAGTTGTTCATTTGTCGGAATCACCTGTTGTGGACAATTATAGCAAATAGTTGGCATACAAACGGAACGATCAAAATGAAATTCGTATACGGAAAACTTCTTCATTTCTTCAAAAAATCGCTCAAAGAGTTTTATTCAAGGCATCGCTACAATATTTGAAGAAATTGTTCATATAGGACTACTTAAGGAAGTAGCTGTCATACAACTGACCGATAAAACTCAAGTCATTGTAAGGAAAATTATTTTCTAAGAAATTTATACGCTTTCTGAACACATTATTCTAATCCGACTAGTATAGCTTGCAGCTACCATCCAAACTGAACGAACAAAATCAAATTTGTTTCTACGCAATTAATACCGAATTAAATTCTGAAACATTTTCTCTTACTTCTTCGAAGTAGAATTTCAACATGTCACTCACTAAAATGACTCTATTGCTGCTGAAAATCTATTCCATTGCGGAAACTTGTAAACTGAGAAACTTATAGCCTTGTGCACATATCTTCAGATAAATCAGAGCATTATTGGCTTATGCAGAGCAAATGCCACAAATTTAAACACGATGAAAACCAGTAGCTTGCTTGATTCTACCGGTGACAATCGGTTTGAAATGTGAACAATGTTCCAACATTACTTACAACATTACTTACAACTTACTCCTTCTTATGAGTTTATGGGTGACTGTGTAAAATTGACTCACACACACCGTGTAACTAAGCTGAAATACCTCTGTATGCTCAATGACAAGTGCAGCAACCAGCAGCATTTGTAATTGACAAGCACAGTGATGGAGGAAAATTAAATCATTGAATGAACAAGTGATTGATGCAGAACACATGGGCGTAACACATGCTCAATATAAATTTGGCAACTTTTCGTATTTTTGAGGTTGTACGAATACTTTAGAAACATAGGTAAGCGACAATGTGCAATTAATTGACTTTTGATTCGGAGCTCTTTATTGCAATGTGTGCAATGCGTGTTCATTCATTTCAAGGATTTATGCAACACCTTTACGCATTCATTTCTAGATTTTCCCAATGCCGATTTCTCATTGTACTGGTTGACTTTATCGAAATTTTAGCCTAAAGCATCTGAAACAGTAGTTGACCATATGAATAATCTGGTTCATTTAAAGAAAAGGTGTTCAATGTCAAATCAAAACTGCGAAATAATAATCACCGATAATAAAATTAGCAAACTTATTGCTCGCAAGACCAGTGGTAGCAACAGTTCTGAGATGTATTTCATCGCTAAAAACAAATCACTTTCAAAAAATACTACTTTTCACGGTTACACTTGTTTGGGAAAGCGCCACTTAGAACCACCTGTAATTAGTGAACACTTAAGTAAACATGTATGATTTTATATAAATCTGTATGTGCTCGTGCTTGGAAAACTATAAGCACTTTGTCCATATATGCAAAAGTTTACATTTTGCCCCATACGCGCAAACAGTCGTCTGGTAAACTTATTTTTCCAAAAGAATTATTGTTCTGGAGATTGTGGTTGCCAACAGTTTACGAGTAAAATTGTTTGCTGTTTTAGATAAAGTGTGGTTGCAATTTGCAAAGGCAAACAGAGCTGCTAGGCTATGCAAACACCCTGGTCGAAAAGTTGCAACCACATTGTTACATATATATGTACATCCACTTTGTTCGGCAAAATTGTGTGAAGAGTTTTGAGAAGAATGTCGCATTTCACCACAAATTAAAAGCCAAATTGCAAAGAGTTGAAAAATGTGTGTATGTGACCGCAAACGTAAATATCGCCGGTTAGCAGGGAATGCACATTTACGTTGTTGCAGCAACTGATTTCTATGCTAATTCAACATTTCAAAGTCTCATCTGTATGAAGCGAACAAAAATAATAGAAAGTTCTTGAAGAAAGGAGTTGCATGAAATATATTCTATTAAAAAAGTTTAACTAGAATTATTAAAGCAAATAGCGTGCATTGAACATAATCAAAGTCCTCGAGTTTACTGAGAAAAAAAGCGGTAGATTTTGTAAAACTTTAAAAATAAAATCATTTGAATGTTCATCTTAAATTTTCTTTGTCAAAACGGGCAACAAGTTGAAAAATATGTCAATTTCTCTTTTACAAAAAATGTTTACACTTCCAACTAAAAGATGTTACATCTACATACATAAAGGAGGTACACATAAATGCAAGACCACAAAGGCTTTAAGTCGGCATAGTAATACCCTTGTACTCTTACGAGCAATTACCCAGCTGGGAATCACACTTATGTAGAAAGTACAAGAAAAGTCTAACAACTAAAACATTGTATTTTCATCACCTGCAGGATTTCAAAAAAAAGCAGTACAATTATATGCGGTTGAAACCTTTGCGCTACCAAAAAGGTAAAATGTGCTTCATCCTCCCAAGAATAATTAAATTTAACTCAGCTACTTGCAGTAACACGAGCCTTGCTAGAACAGAAATGTCACTGCAAAGCTTCTTTTCATCTAGAGGTGGTACCACTGTGCATGTTCTCGCCATGTGTATATTAGGGAGCGCGCAAAACAAGACGAAAAACAAATTTATGCTACAGGGAAAACAATTTAATTTGAGCCGTTGGTGATCTAATTAATTAAAAACTCCTCTAGAGAAATTTTTTCCACACATAAATGCATACATATATGCTGTTTTAGAATATTCAAATCAAATAAAAAACAACAAAAATGTATTTTTTAGAAAAATCAAACAAATAACCTAGATTTGAAAACACCTTTTATAAAATAGACTAGAGGAACCGTCCACGCTTCACTGTGGTTGATACGTAGATAATAATACTATTACCGTCTATATGATTTCTATGAGTTGGATTATAACTATTTGTTAATGCGATACTTATAATACTTTTGTGAAGCAACTTTTGTTGGCTTACAAAAAAATGGATCACAAAGCATTTCGTGTGTTAACAAAGCATTGATTTTTGGGGGCAAAGACTGTTGAATTTGGGCTCAGCGAAATCCACCGTTGAAAAGATATTTGCTAAGCTGAAACAAGCGAAATGAGCACCGAGCTCTGTGCAAAGTATGTGCCTCTCATGTTCATAATCCAACAAAAAAACGAATAACTGATTCTGAGAAGTGTTTGTGTCGGTGTATGACAACAGAAACATAGCTCCATCATTTCCCACTGGAGTCCAATCGACAGTCCTTCTAGTGGACTGCACATGATGAACCGGTTCTCAGGCGTGGAAAGACGAAAAAGTCGACAGGAAAGGTTATGATATTAGTCTTTTGGGATGCACGTGGTATAATATTATATATACTTTACAACTGATTACTGAGATAGTTATAATCTATTTCACTGCCAATTCGATTGTAGTTAGTTTCTACTATTCCAAATACTCAGTAATTGTGTTATTTTTGAGGAAGAATCTGTTTAAAATTGAACGCATATATTCAAATGATTTCTACAAACCCGAATTTTGAAAAAAATGCTTATGATTTGAAATATAATTTTTGCATTTATGAGTTGTATTAAATTTTTACCTTACCCGGTTATAAGCTACCGCCCCACCAATTTTCAGCCAAATCGATTCAGCCGATTCTTTAGTTATAAATGGTGTAACAAACAAAGACTTTCTTTTATATATATAGATTTTTCCAACACAACTTTTTATATTTCTGTAAATTATTTGCTGTCCAATGTTGCGATTATCTAACAAAATTCCGTTTTCGTTAATGTATTTCTATTTTAACTTTTTTCTTTTTTTTTTATAGCATTAGCTATTTTTCACTTTTCAAAATGTTTAAATAAATATACGAATTCCCTGTCTAGCACGGATGTTTTTCCCAGTATAAAGACTTTTTTGACTTACCCTAATGTACTACATACAAGAGATTACACCAAAATATGTCGCCAGTACCTCACATGCTGGCAATTTAAATAATATAATTTTATTGCTCGTTAGGAGTGCCAGTTAAGTTTTTTAAAGTGACTTTTGTTCCCTTAAGTATATCTGAAATGTCAAATAACAGGATAAGTAAAAAATGCAGCAATTGTGCGGGATTTTTCAGTACTTCTTTTTGTGAATTAACTTTTATTGAACTGCTAAGTGCTATTAAAACGAATGAAATAATTAAGCAAAATAATTAATAAATTCTTTCACTACGTAGCTATTTAATCCCATTTGGTTAAAATAATTTTTCATTTTGTAAATTTTTTATTTTATGAATTCTTACTAACTCTCATTCATCGACCAATGCAATATAGCACCTTTTTATTTTAATTAATTTTAAACTGACCAGGGCATGCAGATATTGCATTTCAATTAATTGATATATTCGCACCTATTTTAATATAATGGGTCACCTGTCAGCAAATACAGCAAGCTAAGTTGAAATAACTTAAAAAGGAAGGATAATTCAGATATATAAAATGGGCAATACCTTTATCTTCTTTTCCAGTTTTAGGTATTTCTATCATCATTTATCGTAATAATTGACAACCAGTTTAGCTTCAATTATGAAAAATATCAAGTTTTTTTAATTATTGTTTACACGCCCCAACTGAAACACCCTGCAAATAATTGTGTTTAAAATACTTGCAAAATATGCTTTATGAAAACGTATAGCATGTGTTCAGTTATTCAGAACATTTATTTATTAACATAAATACCACGCACAACCACAACCAAACCCGCAATTACTTCTGCTTTATTACCATGAAAGAGATTACAATTACATTCGAGAGCTTAAAAACGAGCACAGCAGTTTTTACAGCTTAACAGCGAAATTTAATTAATTTAATTAAAATCAGAAAGCATTTTAATGCAAAACATCTTGTACACTTGTAGAAGACTTTTGAAAATTGTTTCGTCTATAATTTAATTTATAAGTGCTCACTTCAAGCCCTTATTCTCTGCTCCAGAAATATAATACCATCTACTTCAGCACAAACTGCATTTTGTTCTCAATTAAGCTAACACCTACAACTTAAGCTCGCCTATGCAACTTCTTTTAAGTCACAAGTACAGCGCTAACGACTTGGCAAACCGTGTCAACCGCAAGAGTCACTTAAGGCCACGATGTTGTGCAGCACAACTTTTACAACATGCAGCAACTTCAACATATGCACAACAAGTTGCACTTAGTGAAGCTATTAGAGAAAAAGGGTGGCTTATGACTGTTTAACACACACCACTGACTAACCACATAGCCATAACTTTGGGGAATGAGATTTTCAAAACTGTTATAAGTGCTGGTGCTGCTCCATGTTTAGGCGATGCATAAAACTTGCTAACTGCTGGTAATTTCTGCTTCTTTATAACAAAAATCAGCTCATTTATTTGTAATTTTAGATTTAGAAATGCTTACCACATGCGCAGTTGAATTCCTTTTCATGCAGTCAAAGGGAAGGAGTTTGTTGTGGCCATTCAATATGTATCGTATACTTGTCCTGTATACTCTTAAAATATCTTGAAAGACCGTTTTGTATTATTTATTCGTTGCTCTTATTACCATTCTCTTTTTACATTAACTTGTATACCTTTATTGGCACATTTTTGGACAAAATAGCAATCTCATTTTAAAATTCAACCGAATTTTTTCTATGTTTAGCGATGCAGTACTTTTCTCTGGTTTATATTTTCGCACCGTATCTCCGATGTTCTTATTTTAATTTCAGCAATGAGATAAAAATTTATAAATTTTTATAGCTCACCTTCAATCTGCATATGTTTTGCACACACGTCAATTCCTGTGACATGAAAGATGTTCCACTTGGCAGCTGTAATTTTATATGTGTTAATATAACAGGTATGTCTTTATATATTTCGGTAACTGAATTTTGTTTACTTTGCGAACAGCATGAGAGTGTTAAGTGTTTTCAACAGGTTTTAAATTCTAGCTTGTGTGAATTTCAATTGGTTGGGCCATCAAGTTGAGCATTTCGATTGAAATTAGACGCTATTGAAATTCGTAGAAATTATATCACTTAATTTCAAATCATTTTATCACGACAGCTGTTCTTAATTGTCATGAAATAGAGGGTAAGAGTACAACTAAGAGCGCTCACAATAATAAGTATGAGAATTATTTTTAGTAAAGTAGATTCAACGCATGATACTGATGTAATTGGAAAACGTATTGACAAAATTAAATTAATTAAAATAGAAACTCTGCATTATCCTTATTTTAGTACAATAAATGTCATAAGCACGCTCAGAACCATATGCTATAAAATACTGAGTATTGCTTCCATGAAACTTAATATATGAATGGAAACAGCATATAGGCATTGCGGATGAATATATGAGTTATTATGTAATGTATTTCGAAATTTTTTAGATTATTTTTATACAAATATTAATCAAAAGATGTTGGTTTTCGAGCGATTTATCATATATAAATATGTGTATGTACATTAGGCTGCCCGTTATTACCGAATTTGACTTTTTTTCTTTAAAAAATTATTTTAAAACTTAAATATGCATATCAAACGCAATGAGCATTCATATATCCATAAATTCTGAGTTGCTCATACGACATGGTGTACTTTGCATTCCGCTTTGAATTATAGATATATTGAGCAAAAGCTGTAATTTGTAGGAAATAGATAAGTTGCCAATGTTAGAAACCGCGTTAGATGTTTGATTATATGAATTTGTGATTTTCGGGCTAAAAATATTGCAATAATGCACTATAACAGTACTTGAAAATGTGCAAGAAGCAAAGAGGGAGAAACATGAGATATTTTCGGGATACGGATCAACACCTCTCAATGATCCAAGAAAGAACAACAAGAAGAAGGCTTACTAATATTTTCCGTGGAGCTCCTTTGCTTATTTGTACTGGATCAATGTAAGAGAACATTTGCAGATCTGGCTTAATTAATTCAACAAATTATCTGCAACTGACCACAATATAGCGGTAATAATCGCGGTAGCGTAAGACAAATGCAAATATTGAATATTTTTTAAAAAAAGCAATATATGTTCATATGTGTAGTGCGGGATTATTTGTGTGGCAACCTTATTTGTGGTTACTCAAAAACATTTGGTTCAGCTGTTGCTTGTCTCTGCGGTCTTATATGAGGTTTTGTTGGTGGCAGCTCGGTTGGTGCTGCGGTTTCATCTCTGCCATAAACATTCACTCGTTCGCCCACTTTCGGGCTTAAGCAGCTTAAATTGCGGGTGGCATGTCGGCGTACACGATTAAAAAACTTTTCGACAACTACTTACGTCCACACACACATTTACTTTATTATTGCGCTGTTCAAGCCGCACGGAAGACTATGAGGCTAGTGGCTGTGAATTATTAAAACTCGCCGCGGAGCATATATGTATACGGCGCGGCTAAGAGACGAAAAAAGAAGAACAAATCATATCGTATACATGGAGCGAAGACTTTTCAACACTTCTAGAATAACCGCGAGCAGCTTTTTATAAGTACTCATTTGTGCAGTTCGGGTCCAGCGCTTAACGAGTTAGTGTTAAAAATATGGTAAACTAAGAAGTGGCTATATACTATACTAAAATTTTCAAAATACTACCTTAACAAAAAATTAAATATTCGTCGTTTTGTTCTATTTTAATATAATACTTGTATGTGCCAGCCTCATTTTCAGATTTCAGCAGATATGCGTGTTCATAATTATCCGAAACGTATCAAAGATATTGCTCGTCTTTTATACACCATACATATATAATGCGCGCACACACATAAAATAAATTAATTAAATATTAAAAAGTCTAATTACCTGCTCTAAAAAGGCTTTAAACTTATCAAAGTCATTCGAATATTGGTGATAATATAACATTTAATAATATGTACAATATTAATAAGTTTAATAATAATATAATAATGTAATGTTTACATGTTAACTATATATTATATACTGTATATTAAAAAATCACAGGTTTTCAATAATCGCAGCATATTTCTCTATATCTCTCGCCACATTTATAAGGTTGCCAACGTTCTGAATTCTTGTCCATTGTCGAATGTTTCGAAGCTACGAAAGTTGTTTTCTGGCAATGCCTTGTTTTCTTTAAATTTTTGCTTGGATAATTATTTGTAGGAGCTCATACTTGAGTGCCTCATAATATGTTCTAGGTAGGTTGCTTTTCTCTGTTTTACAGTCTTTAACAACTCTCTTTGCGGTTAACTCGATCTGTCTATGAGATTTTTAGGATTCTTCTAATAATAAACCATAGCTCGAAGGACTCTAGCGTGTTCATGTCTGTGATTTTTAGAGTCCACGTTTCCATCGCATATAGGAGCACTGACCAAACATAGCATTTTAAAAAACGTATTTTGGTTATGATGTTGAGGTCATGGCTGCATAATACGTTTTTTTACTTGAGAAAAGTGGTTCGCGCAAATTCGATTCGACATTTTATTTCTTTAGGATAATCCCAATTATCATTGATCTGACAACCAAGGTACTTGATACTGCTTACTGATTCTTGAAATATTACTTCTGAATATATGTATATGTTAGAAGGCATCCTTGTCTGACAACTCGTTCAATAGATATTTCTGCGGTTATATCACCATTGAATCTTATATGGGCAGTTTGTTGCCAATATTGATTTCTTATGCAACGAATCTCTGTGCAATCTATTCCCATAGAGTGAAGAATTTCTATAAGTTCATCATTTTTAATGGTGTCGAAAGCTTTCTGATAATCAATAAAGCGTAAAAATACATCTTTTTGGAAATCTTTGCAGTTTTGAACCAAAACTCGTATGCAGAACAATGCCCCGGTTCCAAGACCATTCTGGTGTGAATGACTTTTAGAAATATCTTGGGAGCATGTGACATTAGACTAATTAGTCTGTATTCACTACAATGTGTAGTGTTGTGAATCTTTACTTTATCATTATTTCATTATTTTCATTATTTTCATTACAGTAACTTCTTTCAGCCGGTGCATAGCTGGCATATACAGCGTGTTACGCTCATATATTGCTCATAGTGAAACGAAGTGTTTAGACTTTAATTAGTAAACTGTTTTACAATTAATTCGACAGGCAAGAAATAAGTTAACCTAAATTTAAAAATATTTTCAGTTGAATTATGTAATTAAAACTATTTTTTCTCTATTATCATTGTTATTGTTGTAGTTTAAATTAATTATATTAATTCTTTTGTGTATTTCTACGATGCTCATTGCATAAAAAATAATTTCGTAGTAGTATGAGATGAATTTGAGACCTTTTCAATTATAATAAACCAATATTAATACGAACACCCTGTCTGCTCCTGCAGGAATATTTTCAATTTACCAATTGTTGATTTGGCTTAAATGAGCAAACCAACCAAAATCAAATTTATTTGTTTCATTTTCTTTTATGGAATAAATTTAAACGCACTCGCTTACAAAAAAAAAAAATAAAGCCGTGTCGCTTTGATTTGGCGACCTGCAACAGATACAAGGGATTTTTATTTTTCCTGCCTTCCATTTTCTGAAATATTGTCCGGGCATGAAATTTAGCAGCTGTGAGGGTTTAAAATTCACATTTATTTTAATTTACCGCTTTAGTAGTTGCTACGTGCAAATCCTGACACCTACACTGTCAGTATGTCGGTGGGCGCCCAGTAAATCATGCAGATTGTGACATATTTTATTGCAAGCAAAGAATATTATAAATCGAGCTGTGTGGAAAAAACAAATGCTCGAAAGAAAAATGACCCAAAAAAATTGGATAGTATGGGTGAGTTCATTTCATTGCATGGTTTGTTTCACCATACCCTAAGCAGTAACACTATATTAAAAAATGTTCAGTGCATGTTATTCATACTGACTTCAGTAAGTTGGTCATAGCCATCTTCCTTATGAACGTACTCAACTTTTGTTATTCAAAAACGATAGCCAATTTTCTTGTATTTTTCCCTGTGATCAAACTAGTACTGCTGTGCTCCAGTAGGAAGGAATTCAAGCAGCAGAACGAAGTAACTTGGCTCTCTATTAAAATCGCTTAAGCAATATGGTTCTATCAAGAAGAATACCCTTTATTATATCTTTTACTTATAAATATTGTTAATTTCTTTAAAAATTTTGCTTAGCTTTAAATAAACTGCATAAATATTTTCAGTTTAAAATGCACAATTTTCCTTACGCAGACGTAATCTTATTTTACAGCCACGGACTATGATTTACCACTTGTGGTCGGTGTGTCGATTATCATGGGTTTTCAAAATAACGTACTGTTATTGCAGTTTATTGTACAAATATTTATATCCGTCGGAGTATTACAATAATTGTGGACTCTATAGGTATAAAAAATTTATGACAAATTACACTCGTGATTCTCATTAAGACTAAAACCAG
The DNA here is from genome assembly GCF_001853355.1 of Bactrocera latifrons. Lineage (NCBI taxonomy): Eukaryota > Metazoa > Arthropoda > Insecta > Diptera > Tephritidae > Bactrocera > Bactrocera latifrons. The sequence continues at coordinate 81,457 of NW_017537089.1, read as the reverse complement.
GAAAAGCTCGGACTGCAGATATATGTTTGTATAGCATAATGACGTGACAACATATGGCCTTTTCAATTTAAAACTTAATGCCAGTCACATTTGGTACGGATTATGCCAATTAAATCGGAATTAACTGTGTCGAAACATGCTGGCTAAAAGGACAAAGAACTCACATGCATGGAACTCGTTTCTGTTGCGAATGCATTTCATGATTGTGCAAAAAAAGTACTACATACGGATTTTAATAATAAATGAGATCCTATACTGAATTTGTGACAATTTTRCCGAAAATTGTGGATTTAAATCAGTTGCTTTGTAAAAGAAGAGAAAATCATAAAAGTAGAGCTTTTCTCTTTTTTCCATATATACTTAACTATATGTGAGTGTAAAAGTAATAATACTCTTCTGTATTAACTCCCATACGCTACTAATAATGCGCTGTTGAGTTCCATATTTTTCCTATTTKTTGCATGATTTATAACCTAGACATTTCTGATTTACGCTTCCCTCTAGTCACTTACGTTTCCATTAGGCATATTGTCATTTTATTTACGAAAGCAGAGAGAAAATATCAATAAAAATACCTTTTAACAAATTATTATATTTCATAAACGCACMCAAATGTTTTGCTTGATTAATTTTCACTTCGTAAACTTCTTGTGATTATCTAATAAATTAGAATAAATTTACACGCGAGGCAAGCGCCGTCTCTTCACMGGGTTTTGTGAAGCGGTGACCCGCATCWGTCATCTGGCTGRCAAATATTCTTGCCTRTTACTGYACACATTCYAYATGCAGGCAACACATGYTTTATTTTATTCTCATTGTTGGACATATTTATAACTTTCGCTTGTTTTGCTGATTTCGAAATTTATTGTAATCAAAAATTACATGTTTATATTCATTGGTGCATATACTTATTACCAATAAAAGCAACAAATAAATTGGTGTTGTTAGACGCAATAGTGCTGGAAAAACAGCACCAACAATATGATGGTTTTATAAAYGWTTTAGTTGCCAATTCTTTTGATGTTACCCTCATTGTTAGTGATGGCTTGTTATTTACCGTGGTTGATGCCACTGAGAAAACAGCTAGATTGACATTGTTATTTTATGAAGCTGTGCGCAGTTAGTTTTGCTGCCTGGAAAATAATAGAGTAACGAAAATACTGTTTTCACGACAGTAGGTACATTCCCACCAAACCAAAAAATTCTAAATAATAATACGAAACTTTTATACTGGAATTTAACATGTATCTGGTCCTTTAGCTTTTTTCAGTGTTATTTCAAACGCAAAGGCATATATAATATATATATATATTTTTTATTTCTATGAAATTTAAAAACTGAAGTGAATAATGAAAGATAATTTATATTAAATATATTTATATATTTTTTATAAGAAGCATCATATCTATGGAGGAGAGTAAAAATGCTGATGGCACGACTTCTTGTTCAATTTAACTTCCGGTACTCCAGTCATGTTTGTGTTTACTTCAGAATTGGTTTTAATACTCAAGGCGAATGATATTTCCGGGTAGCGATATGCATAACCTGGGTAATAAATTTTTTAACAGCATTTTCATGTTTACATATAGCGATACTGCATTGCTATAATCAATCGGATATACCTAATGTATTAAACAATAATTTAAACTCAAATGTGACTTTAAAATATTAATTCAGATGATACACATGTCACGCCACAGAAATACGCCTCAGAGCGTATTCGTCTGACAAAAAAGACGACTCTGTGTAGAGTGGCAGGACAATGCTGGTGTTGAAAAGAAGTTAAAGATAAAAAACCACCGAAGAAAACATTTTTTAAATTTCGTTCATTTTGTTTGCAATTTTTTAATTGTTTTGTAATAAATTTAACTTGTTCTGAAAAGTAAAGTTTTTGTGCTTGGGCGTGTCACACATAAGTTTTTTAAGCAAGAACTTGATTTTTATGGTTCAGTTTTTGTGACAGCTATATACGTTAGTGATCCCATAACAGGGAGAGAAAAGAACTTGTGCTAAATATCAGTTCGACATTCCAAAAACTGAGAAACCAGTTCGCTTATGTACTCAGATCTACGTATGTTAAAGCAACGAACGCGGCATATGAATTATACACTAATAATATTCGCATTAATATGCGAATGAGTTCCCATCGAAAATGCTATAAAAAGCTGACTTTGTTTGCTTCAATAGCACTAACTTATAACATTTAGTAGCATGTATCGCACGTTGCTACAAAGTGTCAGTTACAAAGTTGAATTTCACACATCTTTGCTTTATCGCTTTCCTACTTTTATGTAACCACTTTTGCTGTTTTTGTTTTCAGTTCACTAAAAGTAGTAATGGAAGAAGTAAAACGAGTTATCATAAAAAATGGATATTATATGTCATATATTTTTTTAACTAATACTATAAAATATGCATAATTAAATTGACTATTTCTCTTTAAGCATTACAATAGTTAATTCTTTCTTCTTCTCTGCCTCATTAAATATGAAAATCAAATTATTTCGAATCAAACAACTCTATTTCAGCAGAGGAGAAGGGGAGAGTCCGTGAGTTCCTGCCTGCGAAGGCCTAACCCCACGGTGCTTTCTATTGCTAGAAGCACATAGATCAAAACAATGCATTGATCAGCTCACCAAAGCACAAGTGCATGCACCTGCACCATACTCTGGAGAAGCAAATATACTTTGGTTCCAATTGGTTAGGGTGGGACTACCTATGCCGCCTTGGTCGGGTACGAGGCTGACCTAAAACCTCTGCCGTACTCTGGGTCCGGCACCCAGTGCAGTGCGACTCCACACCGGACTAAATGCCCTTCCTGCATTTAGGTTTAAACCACAGCCACCACGAATCTCCACAAAGGGCCAAAAACTCAATGAGCAGATTGGAGTTACCTCCAAGGGCTAACTGCTCCCCGTGGTCTCCCCTACCCGCAGGGGGAAGGAGAAGGGGAGAGTTGATATTGAACAATATTGATTTCAAGTTTTTTCATGGCGGAAATACAATTTTTAAGGTTGATCAATATTGTAATCACAGCTACCATTACAATGGAAATAACAAAGGAATTTGGTGAAAACAAAAGAAACGAAGAAACAAATCATAAGCTCATTATTCCCAGCAACTTGATAAAGGCCTTATGTTTGATTTCCCTCTTCCATTTGGCTTCTTTATTTACTTAAATTTCCTCATTATTTTAAGGTTAAAATAAAAAATAAATAAAACTGCTATGTAACAAATATTTAAGTTGCAAAAATCAAAGAATTTATTTTTAAAATATGCACTGATTTTACTTCATGCAGACAAGCATGACAATATGCTTTGTTATTTCTGACTTCTCTTTAAAAGCTCATAAGGTGGGATGGAAATATGGATTTCCCATGTCTTGTAATCATATACAAATAAATAAGCTTCAAGCTGAGTCTTCATATAAACTTTTGTTTGTTTTATTTCATTGACTTTATGTCATCGAAGAATTGCAAAATGAAATGTGTCTTTTTTGTAAAATATATTAAAACATTACGAAGCTTGCACACTAAATTTTCCTCCATTTGCCTTTTATCTGTTCCCAAAGGAACCCCCCACGCATGACATGTACCTACAATCCCCAAACATTTAGCACCTTGAACTTTCTGCAGAGTGATTTCATGTATGTAAATGTGTCAAGAGCACTGCTTTTCTATTTAAATGTAACGCGCACGCAATGTTGACAAATCACATGGAGACAAGTAAAAATATTCAACATGTACTTATATACGTGTGTGTAAGCGTTTTGCATGCATCAATTTTTGGATTTCTTTTACAAAATTTAGCATACGCTTGCCAAACAACTAACAAAAGAATAATAAATGAACAAATTTTTATGTATTTGAAAGCTACAGTTCAAAGTTTAACTCATATTTTATCTTTATATATTTTGGATCGCATTGCTTGCAAGGGCAAGACACGTAAGGGCATATACATATGTAATGGCTTTGTGAATTTGTTTCATCGTCTTCATTTAGTGTACTAATTTTGAAGGAAAAGTGTTTCTTTGAGCAACTGAAAGGCAACTCTACTACTTTGCGTGTATGTCTTGGAAAGACCTTCTTCCTGTATAAGAGCTTCAATATTCCATCTAACTTTGAAGTAAACAAAATTTTAGAAAATAATTAATACCTTACATGGGCTTATATAAAATTTCAAGTATGTTTTTATATGTTTCACAACAGCAATTATCACCTAGCTCTTGTTTGTGTCATATGAAACTAATTGAGATGAAAGGTTATTTGTGTACATATATTTAGTTAACAAAAATTTCCCAATAACATGCTGTCTTTCTATTTATTAAAGTCAAATATAATTTGTGTGACGCTTTATATTATATTTTATTCTTACGTGTTAGTTTCGTTGTACTTATTTATATTGCTTTGATTTCAATATTTCCCCGAAACATAAAACCCTTCAGAAACCATAAGCTGTTCAATTTTTCAAATATTTTGGTAGTTTACCAATATGACAAATATTACTTTAATTTCAGCAGCAGCATGTAAAAGTTTCAAAAACATACAAAAACTCAAAAGGATGATAAATTTAATGCGAATGACGGGGAACATATACATAAGCATAAGCCCACGGAACTAATTGTAACAGCTGCCGGTGGGGCGTATAAGTAATATTTTGCTCTTATATGGGAGTTATTGGGAAATATTTTTTTATTAGCGAGTTACATATTTATAAAAAATGTATACATAAAGAACTAAGCTGACACCTCTGTAACAGCGGTACTGTCACCGGCTTAATAGCAGGAAAAAATTTATGTTTTATTCATTATTGTGGCACATCACTCGGGAAGCCATAATACCCCTTATTATTTACGCAGGTACTGTAAATAAATACGTTTGCTAGTCAAGTACTTACAGGCGAGATAAATAGAGTAAAAAATTAAGTCACAATGTAAATGAAAAGAAATTATAAAAAAACAATTACTACTGATGCCAAAAATATTTATATAATGGAAGAAAATTATTAAGACAGAAATCACGCAGAAATTATAACTAAAACACAATCCTACGAGTTGTGCTTGGAAATCGTGAGGCAAAAATTAATGGGATACTAAGAAAGCTCGATATCGCGCGCGAGTCCGTTCGAATAATGTTGGTGAATATTTTGGGTAGAAAATGTTTTTTTGCTCGACTCGTCCAGAAAAGCCGAATTTTTGCGCATCAAGCCACGATTGTGAAAAAATTTAAAGATAAAAACGCAGTGAATACGTGTGATTATTATTTTTTCCCCCCCCCCCCCCCCCTTGTTTACAAAACTGAAGTTGCCGCTCTGTGGAACCTGTTTTCAGTTGATCGAAGTAATATAACAAAATTCGCTGAAGGTGCTGAAGCCCATCCCAAAAAGTGGTAATGAAAAGAGTTTCGAAGACTGGAAAAATCGTTGTCATAAGTGTATTGCATCTGGTGAAAATTTGAAAAAATTTAATATAATAATAAGTATTTATACGATAATACGCAAGATTCGGCTTCTTGTATAAGAAATTTCTAACTCAAAAATTATGCAAACAACATTTGTAAATTAGTTTCACACTTAATCCGGTTGAAACTTTACGAAAATTAACAAACTTATACCTGCCACAATTCAGAAATCTTTAATAAGATTTTGCACGAAAAAGTTTCAGTTATCTATAGCCCGCACGTTGTCGATTCTGGTACTGACTTAAGTTTGAGTACAATTCAACATTGGTGGATAGTCTCCACCCATATGTACGTCAAGCGATTATTGAAGTTTGGCGTACATTTTCTAGGTGCTAAGGCATCAATTAAAATGGACTAAACCTTCACAAAAGCATATGCATTTAGCATTAGACGGTGTTGTAGTTCAAAATGAAGAACGTTTACGTAACTATACTATGCAATTAGAAAAACAGACACTGGCAGCTGAAGTATTCGGTTTCCGAGCAAAGTGCAAGTTGTAGTATTCCCTTCAATTATCTGCCGTTTAAAGCTCCAGAGTACGATGTAGTGGAGATGCCACGGAGATGAATCAAGCAGATTGCCAGGCGAAGCGCCTTTGGATTATTTTTACGCTTTGGTGCTTAAATTAAGGAGGAGGTGAGACCTAAAAGGCATGTTTGTGGCAAAATTTTTCATAAGCTTAAGCCTGAGCTTTGGTAAAAATGCAAAACATGTATGTGTGTATATACGTATTCGAGTGCAAATGTGTACATGGCTTGTACTTCCCTCTATGTTAATTGCGAAACGTCCGCAGTTTTAAAATTCAGGATTAACCGGATATCATTTTGCTCAATCAATGAAGTCAATTACGTCATTTTTTGGCTATCTATTGACATGAGACACAAAATATTATGAAATAACCGCATTTTTAGGTTTCTATATTATATAAAGCTTTCATATTTTGTTAATGAAACTTAAAAGAAAATTCTTGAATTACTCTATTTTTAAGAGATAACATTTATCGAATGAATAAAGACGTAGTTGGGTGTTAAATTACGTTTATTACGTTTTGTAAATCTTCTTTAAGGGGGCAGCCTGCTTTAGATGCTTTAAAAAATTGAATTCTTCTTTGCTTACATCTCTTTAGAAATTTTCTAGGAATTTTACTCAAAAGTTATAGATGGGAATTCGAAATATTGTCGAAGCTAGAAGCGCTTGGACAGAATGCGAATACTTCGGCCCGCGATTTCTCGGTTTTCAGTTCTACGATTTTTCTTAATTAGCGGACAGGATAAAAAAACTAAAAGTCGTACGGAATTGGGCAAAGTTTCTTATCTTTGGCGTTAAATTATCTTCTTTATAAAGAGAAGCATACTAAGAAAATTTAATTTTGAACATATGTTTGCAGTAAAATATTTTTAGACAAAAATCACTCTTTTTCAAATTTTAAAAAATTTTCGGACTTTACACGTTTTTTTTTTTTTTTTTTTTTTTTTGATATTTTCCCAGTTTAACTTGAACATAAATTATTACGAACTATAAATATCTTTGAATTGTTTATTTCCGATAGAAATCGTGTCCTGCATGCTGCCCGCGTCTGGCATATGTACATGCGATAAGCATCTGCCAATTGCTTTTCAAAGGCAAATTTAAAAGATTTCGTATCACAAAAATTTGCGGATGATGTGTAAATATATAACTATAAATCCTAGAAATTTCGATTTTTAAGCATCTAAGAAAGGCACCCCTCTTAAATATGCGCATTTTTTTTTTTTTTTTGTTTTTAAAGCTCAATAATTAAGACATTTCGTGTTTTATACTTATATTTCCCCTAAGAAATAAAAATAAATTTATTCGAAATAATAAAACAACTTGATTGCTTAAATTTCAAATCTGTGAGCGACTATCTTCTTGCTTCTAATAGCAAAACCGATAAAAGTGGTTTCCGTGACACCCAAAACCGATACAAATTCTGTTTCGAATATCAAACCAATAATATCTGAATTCATGACATCTACTACTTTTTATGATCGAGTTCAATTCTGATTTCGACAACTATCAGATTCCACAACACCCCTGAATGTTTTCAAATGTGCCACTGTCAAAGTGACTGACGAAAACATAACTTGTTTCTAAAAGCACGTATACGACACGTGTGAGGTTCAAACGTTTCCCATTGCTTTCATTTAGGTCATCAGCGTGAACCAGCGTGAAAAATTCCAACTGTTTTTCTGCCATCTGTAGTTGTACTGACGAAAAGTAGTTATCGCTAAACGAAGGTGTGAATCTACGCAAGTACACATAACGAATGGTCCAGCAAACTAACGGGAAGTCCTTCACTGCAAGCTGCATACAAATATGTAACATTTGACGCACCTTTTTGCGTACCCTCCTGGCATTAGAGTCGCTGTTTGGAATTTTGATCCGACAAACACACACAAGACGGAGATGAGATCGTCAATTTCGAATATTTGCACTTTTCACATAATCCAGCAACTTTGCAATAAAAAAAATTTTTTTTTTTCGAAAATTTGGAATAATAAAAAAAATAAGGTGGTATTTTAGCAAAATGTTTGTTTATCAAATCTAAAAAAATGCTAAAATGTGTATGTACACAGAACACCATACATAACCAATATAATCCAAACAAAAGCGAAGTCTTAATTGTATTACAGCGTAAAGCAGAATCTTCCAACCTCACCTTATAAAATACTTACTTCATGTTATTTCCATTTAGGTCCAGCCAATTTTCATTCCATATAGGCATCTACTAAGTAGGAAAATCTCTGTGGATGAATTTTACCTGCGTACAAGAGGCTCCAGCTCACTAACGTACCCATATTTATGCATTCTTTATATCTCAATATTTAAAGCTTTACAACGCGTGCCACAGACGAGAATCACCGAGAATATGCACGACGTTCAATCAAATCGTGGACCGGTTACAAAAACCGCAGAAACATTTTAATGAGTGGATTCTTGTTGTTTGCATGCATAAGTGGCATTTCGTTAGCGTCTGCACGCTTGCAGTCAACCAGTTTTGTGTACGTATGTATGCAAATAAGTAAGAAAACACTTGTAATCGTATTAACTGCCAAACCTCCTCATATTCAGCATATTGATTTGCTCAATTTCCATCTTGTAGTATAATATTTCTGTAAGAGTGTAGTTCTGAAGCGCAAACTTCGTCTTTCGCATTTCGAATATCATTTGATTTTCGAACTCATTTACATATTGAGTTTCAACAAGAAATAATAATATTCGCAGCATTATGCAAAGTGCCATTAACAACACAATGAATACACCCTAAGGCAGTTGTTTTCGATTTATTTTTGTTGTTACACGACACAATGCTGAAAACTTTCGAGACACTACAGCAAAACAAATACAAACACATTTGAGTGTAAATTCACATACACATAACTACTTATGTTGTCGTTTTTGTCGAACTCTTATTTGATTTTTGTTCAAGCTCCACAATTGCAGACATTTCAACAGGCTTATCAGCACGTTTGCTGTCATCCGCTTACAAGTGTGAAAACATATATTTGTATCTACTAATAGCTGTTGCTTTCTGCAACTTAAAATTGTCGAGTTTAAGTTCTCTTTGAAGACATTTATCTGAAGTTTGTTCTTTTCATCACTCAAAGCTCAATATGCGAGGTCACTCATAAATGATTTTATGTTAAACAGCTAGGCAACTTGAAGTATAATATTGAAATGATTTATGGAAATTGTTAAAAATATATAGTTGGAAAATAAACATACCTTTTAAAGTGGCAACCATTTTCGCAAAACAAGCACAGAAAAAACAAAATTATGATCTTCACTTGCAGCCGATGGCATATTCCTTTAAACTCAGGGATTATTCTAGCTAGCGCTCAACATAAATTGAGACTATTAAATCCAAAGAACACACAAAGTCACCTCAGCTGTCAATCAAGTCTCCTCGATTTAGTTTGAGAGAATAAATGTCAACTCTATTGCTTTCTTACTCTCACCATCACTCTATTCCGAAGCTTTAACGGTGTTGCTGGCAGCTTGAACGCCAAATTGATGTTAGCAATCGCTCTGAATTGAATTGACCATCCTACTGTTAGTGGTGGCCATTAGTTTACGTCTGTACCGTTAACGAAGTGACCGTCAATTTACGAAAGGTCAACATCGATGATGGTGGTTCTGGCAAGCGTATTGTAAAGTTAAACCATAAAGGATGTATAGTTTCCAATTGCATGAATTGTCGAAGATGAATTGCTTCAGCAAATTGATTGAGAGTTGAAACTTGCCCGTATTTAGTGCATGCATGCTTGATATGCCGATAATTAGATTTAGCTCGAATACTTTATATACCTTAAACAGGATAAATTAAGTGCGTCACTAAGAGCCCAGTAGCTAAGGTTATGTACATATGATAGCAGTATATATGGCATATAAATTATCAGCGTGACGAACTGTGTTGTTCTAACCATAATCACTGAGTGTCTGTGTGTAGGCAAAATCAAGAAAATAAGACGATTATTGATTTTTTCATAAATAAATCGAGAATAGGCAGTACTTGAGGCTCAAACTTCAGTATTGAAAATATCGAAAGCACCTTGACGTAGGCTAAGTTGAAAACAGAATTGCGAATATTGAGTCCTATCAGCTATGTACAATTATTAATTATTTAAACAATGCTTTGGTTGCACACCAGCAAAAATTCACCCCTCTTTTATTGTACATTGAATTCGCTTCAAATCTCTTTACTGCCAATAATACGATTTGAAGAAACTACAAAGTCAGCGATAATTGGATCACCGTTCAATTCTTAAGTTCTCAACTTTAATTAAATACGACCAAATGAAGAGGATAAATTTGTTATCTATTGCTTTACCCCTCTTAACTTACTCCACAAATTTAATTTTCTTTGCCGAACTTTTTTGCGGTTCATCAAATATTTACTTGCGAACATGTGAAAGCTTTTATATACGTCTGCTCGTGTCCATATATTAGTCTAAGTTTACTTATACTCTAGCATAAAAAGAGAAAGTTTCCTACCAAACGTTGCTACGAAGTTTTCTCTATGGTATGGAAATGCTTTATGGTCACGGACTATTGTTTACCAACTACGAAGGTGCAACATTTATTATTTATGTACATGAGTTTCAGTTTAAAGGTTATGAACGCGAAGCAAAGACGAAGTATTTACTTAAGACTACAATCTAATTTCATCGAAAAGACTTAATTTGTGTGAAAACATTCATTAATTTAATATTACTTAGGGAGGCGAGTACCGTTAGTATTGTATTTTTCCCTTTCATACACCCACAATTAGTATAAAGCATTATAGAGATTAACTAGAAGTGATTACGTCACGTTTGAGACTACACTTGAGAGTCATAAATCTATCGTCACTCTCATCTTCAACTCGAGCTTTGTGTCAATCGTAGGACGTATGTTCAACTTTACCTAATTAAGCCTAAGTTTGGCGTTTTCATCCTCAAATTAGACGAAATAATGAGTATTTCAGAATTCTGTGCACAGCGACTTTGCTAATTCTTTATTGAGGTATTCTCCGTTATGCGTATGTATCTATGTTTTTATAGTAAGACTCTTTTTAGAAGCCAGATAAAGAATATCACCTTCATTATTATGGCTTTAATTTGTGAAAAACTTCATGAAATTTATGACTTATATACCTGGCAGGAACAAGTTATTGATAAACTTTTTCATAGCTGCTAAGTTTGGACCATCATCATCAAAAAGAACAACCGAAAGTTTTAAATTTTAATTTTAAAAATAATAAATTCATATATCCGGCTAACATTTGAAATTTTCGAATTTATTATTTTAAATGTCAATACTTTGAAAAGTTTATGTCTTCGCTCTTACTGGTTGCCCATCGTGTTCTCTTACATGCTCACGTGGTCTGCTTAATTAAATAGCTGACAAATTTTGTAGCCACATGTACATAGCTCATACAACACCTGCTTAGAAGAGCAAACATCTCCATTTTTCAAACTGATTGCAAGTAATTGCTTGGGCGGTGATTTATTTTCAATGGCATGCTTTTCACACGCTGATACAATATCCTCCTAGACGACAAATAGCCCCGAAATATTAAGCAATTACGTCAGCATACTACGGATATATACATATAGCATTCCACAATGAACCCAGAGAGCACAGTTTTTTACTGCAAAATAAAGCCCTTTGGTAGTTTGCTTACCACCGGGCGATCGGCATGCAACAAATGTGTGACAAAATTTTATTGGCAATTGACTTAAGGCTGAAATTCGTTTATCCTCATAGCTACCATAAATTCCAAAGTACACAAAGTACGGACCGAGAATGCCATAAATCTTACAAAGCACTTTGCTCTTGTACTTCCAATGTAATTAACTTCAGTGTGGCTCAAGTGATTACCAAAAATGGACTAATCTTTGCTTGTGTGTGAACAAATATATTAATATACGAGTACATACTATGTTAATAGCACACGAGAACTATATTTTGTTTATTTACGTAAGTTGGCTATATATGTTTATAAACTTAAATCCAAGAAAATAATTAATTTTATGCATTTAACCAAGCAAGTTGAAGAGTTTCATGTGATTCCGGCAATAGCGAGGTAATAACAATATTTAGAGAATCAAAAATAGGCTCCAAAATATGAGAAATTTCAAAAAAGTTAGCAAATGCTTTATATGAATACTTTGTTAGTCAATTTGATCATTCAACTATTTATTATTGCGCCTGGTCATAACTGATATTCGTATGTGCTGTTACTTTTCTTAAATACATTATGTTTAGATGAATTGAATTAAATGCGCCGTGACAATAAAACACCGATGTCATCATTGACCAAAAGATATTACCATAAAATTGTTGAGACATGATCATAAAAAATTCATAACCGAATTATATTAAACTAATGGTAAGCGCATTCCTCAAAAGCTGCAGCGAAAATGACAACAAAAAGTCATGAACTTCAGGGAAAATATATTTTCCAAAAATGTATTTATTTAAATGCATAAAAATGCGTGAAAAAAATAACCGAAGGCGACGAGGATAGGAAAGGAAAGTGTACCGAATGCTCAAGGGAAGTGGCAGAAGATGTCTCGGCGGCTAGCAATGTGCTTATGTACACATGTCATCATGGAAAAATAAGCGAAAAATATATTTGACAACCTTCAGACGAAGACGTAACATAGTTATATAAGTAGGATGTCTGGCATGGCATTTGGCAGCCTTTTGCTCCTATTAAACTAATCGCGAAAATACACACATACACATTTACAGGTAATATTTTTAAAAAAATATGAACATTCCTCTTTTAGAGTGAATTATATGTATAGGACGGATCTTCTGACTATGTAGCTACTTCCAATTGTAGGATATGTTTATCTGTTTAACAGAAACATGAATATATATGTAATTTGCTAGTTATTTTATATAAAAGTAAAAAAAACAAAAAAAAATTTAGAAAACTCATAAATTTTCAGACGTTTATTTATTTATCCCTCATGGAGCACCTATACAGGTGAATGTATGTGATAATTCGTAAGAGTAAGATTCAACCTATGTTATATATTTTATTGCTAAGCCTTTAAGCAGATATCAGTACACATTTTTGTCTATGTGGCTCCCCATACATTTATGCTGACCGGTGGTTTAAGGATATCCAAGTGTATTTAAGTAAGTACTCAGCAAATATAAGGTAGAATATGTGGAACTTATCATCCACACCCTACTTGGCTTATTCGCTCCGTAGGGTTCAATATTATCTTGTTTGTTTTGTGAACAGTATGATCAATACCTTGTCCTTATTATATGAGCCATGGAGTTTTATGACATCTGCTTTTAATGCCAGGTCTGAATATTATCTTGCTATTCAGTGAATTTGTTGTCATTAACAAGTGTTCGATAGTTGAATAACCGTAACAAAACTTGCAAGTAACTTAATTGACTGGCATTATTAGTTTAAATTAAATGTTAGTGTTGGCATATGTAGTAATGAATAATAAGAAGGTATATACGCGACCACACTTTGTAGCGTCAGTAAGTGCACTGAATGCTTGGTTCGAAGAAAACTGTTAGCAAAACTGTTACTTTCAACCTAACTTGACGCATTTTTTTATTTCCATGTCATAACCATAAACTCATGATTCGTCAGCGGTATCCAAGCAAAGCAGCTAATAAAAATTAACTAATTAATCAAAACGACCGACACTGTCAGCATAAATATGGGATCTGAGTACCAACATAACGCAACACAGAGATCGAAAATCGAATACACGTACACCGTTAAAACTCAAAATATGCAATAAGTTTTGTTTTATTCGTAATGTCGGAAAAGAAGTGTTTGAATAAAGGTGGAAAACCTTGCACGCATCACGATTTTAAATCGTTACGAACGCCAAAGCAAAGATTTATCCTCAGGCAAACAGTTAAATCACGTACACCAAGGCAATTTTCTAATATTTACTCCTATTCGTCGCGTACCTTCTGAACTTTTCTTCCTAAAACTATAATGTGAAGCTACTTTAGGCTAAAATGAATGTATTAAGCTGTGCTTAACATAATTTTTATTTTACTTACAATTATTATTTTTTTTTTTTTTTAACTTTATTTGTAAAATATCTGAAGCAGTTAAAAGAAACTAATTCTGTCATTTAACGATGAATGTTGACTTACGAAGCTTCTGAATTCAGTCACACCAAGGAAACTGTGGATTATTCTGTCAACATGTTATGCAGTGAAAATAATTCTCTGGCAATGGAAAGCTGACTGCTCCGACCAGTATTACGACCGAATATCAGATGGAATTTCTGCTCTTCAATCACATTCATACTCCACACTCGATATCATTATGATATTGTAGATATGAAGCTGCCGACGTTGGTGATGAATTTTCTGAAATTTAAGAGAGGAAATAATTTGAAAAACACATTGATAGGATGTTATTTTGTGCTTAATAGGTAAACAGCAACTCGTTTTTCCAAACCGTTAGGAAAGGAACATCAATCCTTTGAAAATGGTTAACGCAAAAATTTTGGCAACTCAAGCTAACGTAATTTTAAAATACTTCTTTTGTACGTAAAAATGCAAGCTATCGCAACAGCGACAATAAACAATGAGGACAGTCTAAAAGGCAGAATATAACCTGGGAAATTTTAAATTGTACTAAATATTGTTGTAGTACAGTCTCGCACAGAAAGGTAAACATTTTTAACAATAAACATTAAAAATGTTATTTCAAAATGTATAATTCTGTTGATTCATTCATGATAGACAAGCGAATTAGGGATTTGATTATTTATGCTTGGAAAATTTTTTTACTACTATTATGCACAGGAAAAGTCTGTTTTGCCCCTAATCTTCTGTAATGACTACTCTGCGTTTTAAGCGAACACCAGCCTCATTGCTATTGAAGCAACGTGCGAGGACAGAAATTAAAACTTCCGTTTCTACCGTTTCATTTTATGGCATCAAACCGCGGCAGTTAATCACTGAAACAACCAAGCAGCAGTGTGGCTGAGATCTTTAACGTCTCTAAGCGGATTTACATATTTTGTGGTTGTGTTGTATTTTGAGCGAATTAAAGTGTGGTTGGCGATGGCAAAACAGCTTAGGCAGCATCTTTCTCACACTAGGGTTTATGTCCGTTGTTAACGGCAAGCTTCAGTGAAAACAAAGGCTTTTCACGCTTCCAAGCCGCAGCTTTTGATATTCAAAGTTTGCTGCGAGAATATATCCTAAGCCGATTAATTTCGGCAGTTAGCTGGCGGGTTGAATTTATAATGAGAAAAGAGAAGGCCACCGCACTAAATAAATTGCTTGATGATTGCAGTATATCCAGCGTATTTATTAACGGCGAATGCGAGATGAAGCCATTTTGACTTGGACTTGGACATTAATTTGAAGAAATATGACCATATTGCGTTATGACGTTGAAAGAATGAAATCGGAGGATAATCTAAAAATAAATTTTTTATTGAACTAGTATTGTATTAATTTGAACTGAGACACGTCTCATCTTGTAGCATATACTCACACGCTCAAAGTAAAATGTTTCCGAAAAACGAATGCCTTTTATGCAAATTTGTTATGATCTTAACACCGACACTGACTTGGCTTTAATGTGCATAGATAAGAGCAGCATGTACCAGTATTCTTATACACATTTAAACGTATAATTTCACATATATTTAGTACGCATAATTGTATGACAAACGTATGAGCTAACAGGGTTTTATAAATTTTTCCTGGCAAATAATAACACAAAGCTACTTTACCTTAAAGCAAACCAATTCAAATAACTTAACAAGCACAATTTCTTTATAGCAATACAGCGAGGAAATAACTCGAAGGCAGTTTCAAAATATGGGCTTCATTAGCGAAAATTTTAAAATTATTCTCGGCGTACACTCGCCTGCGGAGACACTCCGGAAATTAATATCGAAATTAATCGGATGCGTGAGGCATAATTTATTTC
Source organism: Bactrocera latifrons (assembly GCF_001853355.1). Lineage (NCBI taxonomy): Eukaryota > Metazoa > Arthropoda > Insecta > Diptera > Tephritidae > Bactrocera > Bactrocera latifrons. The sequence continues at coordinate 65,542 of NW_017537089.1, read as the reverse complement.
CACATTAAATAATTGATTGACCCATACTCAGCTCCTCTTTACTGTTTTTTTTTTTTAAACTAGTTAAATTAAAAACAAAATCCCTTTTTCTCTTTAACGTACTACTTAAAACCTTTAGAACCAAATTATTTGCTGGGAAAACCATTTCAAGTAAAGTAAAAATAGACAGCGAATTGCAAGAAGAAGTAATTGTAAAAGCCAAAAATTAAGGAAGTGAATAAAATGCGCTTTCACACCACAAATACACATCCGAACAATCCGTTTACTGTTGATCACGTTCTCATTGGCATCGACATACCTGGCGCCAGCTTAGCGCTTTGGCCCTTAGACCACATCTGCTTTCGGGCTTGCTACGGATATTCCAAAGAATTACATGCAGTTGTGGTAAGGAGGTGCAGAGAGGGGCGAAGTGGTAACGCGGCTGGAAGCGCAGGGACCGTGTTGCGAAAACATTAGATCCGCAATCGCGAAGCTCTCAGCTTGCTTAGCAGCGGTCTGAAAACGCATACTGAAAGGGAATTCGCAAAACGCCATAAAAAGCTGAGATTTTATTTTTACTCATCATAGCCTTTTTATATCGGCACATGGCTTTTAGCCCTTTTTATTACACCATGGCACAGCGTCGACATTTTAACACTCTTTTCAGCTTCGTAACCAATGGGATGTAAGTGGCGATAACGATGCGAAAGCTGTTGCTGCCAGCATGAACTGTGAAGTCATCAGTCGCTTTTTGCCATGCTTTATATTGGTGTTTATTACGTGGGTTTTAAACAAATTTATGCAAATCGCCGCAACTGCTTCCATAATCCGATAGAATGTGAACAGTAGCTTTAGCATCGTGCCTAGCGCTTCTTAACTCGCTTAGTGAAGATAAAGTATAGAGTTCTTTATAACCGGAGCGACTAAGTATGCAGAATTAACTACGGAAATACCTACTTTAACACCATGAAGTTGCTCTGCAACCTCCGAAGTGATTTTTTCCTATTGCACAATAAAACAGTTATTTGTTCAAAGGAAGTCAATTTATGTGCGTTTTAGCTTAGTTGTTGTTTAGGTTCTTGCTACCACACCACCATCTAATGGACCAGATACTTTCAATGTTTCAGGGTTTCCGCATTCAGAAGTTGCTTCAAGTTCATCGATAAGAAAGTTCAGCACGATATAATGTTCAGCTCGTAGGGCTGTTTAGCTTAATCGCTAAACATTCTTGTCGAAAGAGTCAATTTCAACGTCAAAGTCTTGAGAAGACTGCACGATACTTTGACATATAATTTAAGTTTCAAAGCATATTTCATATAGAATCGAAAGAGATACCTTTAATTGTTTTTCAAATTACAAAATATTAATTTATCATCAAAAAAACCTAACCTTCTACTGCCATTATTCCTTCAGCACATTCCACAGTCAGTAATTATCTATTTGCTGAACAAGGTTAAAACTAAAAATTTTTGTTGGGTTTTTCGAAAAGTAAAGTGAAAAGCTTCCATTTTTGTGACTTTTACTATTATTTTCGCACATTTTTCACTTTCTTCAATTAGCATTAGTTATTTGTTCTTGGTTCACAGCTTGAGAAACAGCAGTATAAAATATAATGACTTGTTAGCCGGCGGTAGGATGCTAGATTTAAGATGCTCATGCCAGCCACATTTGCTTCACCTTTCAGTCCGCTAAGTGCGAGTCCCGTGGCACGAAGATTACATCGCGCTATTATTGTATCACCAGCTTCCACTTTTTCGTGGAAATAAGCGGAAAGTGCTCACTCAAAGAGTAAGGGCTCTGGGAAATGAAAGCGTCGATAATAACTCGTATTTTCTTATCTTCCACCTGCATTTATATATATGTATATTATTATGTATCATTTGTTTGATGTTTTTAGAGTGCGCTTTTCTTTAATGCGTTTTACTTTTTGTTCGCTGCAATTTCAATTTGTGTTGCTATGGTAATGAACAAAGCTGCACTAAAAATAAAGCTCTTGATTAGTCTTTCATTTAATATATATTTAGGAAGTTATCATAGTTCATCATAATTGCGCAATAATAGAATGCACCTCCACTCACTTCACTTATGATTGCTTGGAAAACAACTTAGACTACAATTTTTTCCTATAGGATACCTTGGACTATAACCAAAGCACAAATATACTTAAAAGTGTTTGCAACCTGATTTATTAGAAAGCGTTTTGCGCTAAGCGTGAATCTGCGAGCGTGTGACACCTGTCACGTGCTGCGTATACTTATGTAAATTTATGGTGGCAGCTTGAAGTAATGTGAGAAATACACAATGAATGTAATATTCAGTGTAACGCCATTTTATTTCAGTCCTCTTCAAGTTACGTATACGCGAAGGTGTACAGACGAAACAGCACCAGTGATGGTCCAGGTATTTTAAGTAATATGGTTAGAATATAATTTAATTCAAAATATATAATGTGAAAAGCTTTATAATTGATTGCTGAAATTCGTGACACAAACGTTAAAGAAAATCTAGTGATAGGTTTTCATATTTTGTTAGATTTTATTACACTCATTTGAGACGTTATTATCCAAAACAATTTTCAATTGCAGATGAGGACTTCTGAAGGGTCCGTTCCCACGACAGTCGGGTCTACGAAAACCGAAACGGACCCGTATTTTTATCCGGCCAAGGACTGTCAACTCGGCAGAATTCTGCCGTTACAACAACACCAACAATAAGGGTGACAACCATAAACATTGACCACCATACCTTTTATAGAGGTTGGGTGTCTCATTGGTATAAAGCTTGCCGATTTGTATTTAAATTAACATTTGTATAGTTAAATCCAGAAATACTGTTGTGTAAAAGTATCTTAAACAAGAAGGGTTTAAAATTCCTAAATAACATATTTTATGAGTTCATACTAAGCGCTTGCAGCCAAAGTATCAACACTGTTGAAAATAAATATCGTAATTTTCAAACGCTTAAATTTTTCCACCAAATTTCATTGCATTTGTTTAAACTTTGTTAAAATATAATTTTTGCAAAGTGATTTATGGTGTGCCTTTAACAATGTTAAAAAAATTTTTTTTTTCTATTCTTTTCAGGAAATTTCTATTTACTGTTACACTAGTTATTGCCATGTACCGACTTACGATTTACATTGCGTGTGGGCAGAGTTCAACGCTGGAATTTATGGAAAAATATTAACACTTCCTAACTAACACTTGCGGAAGTAAATCTAATGCCGAAAAAGTAAAGATTTATTACATAGGATCGAGTAAATTACAGATATTCAAAGAAAACAAAATACAAAGTAATCCTGCTCTTTGGCTAACTGGCAGACAGTATTTTATAAAAATGTTTTACAAAAGTATTTCATAGTTTATTTATATACTAATATGATCAAATTAAATGGTGAATTTTTAAATTATTTTCATTCTGTAAGGTGGTAGTTCTGTTAGTGACATCTTTGCAAATTTCACATCAAAATATTAATTATTATTTGAGATACACGTCGTTTTCTGATTCTCTAAAAGTGAATTCTTCGATTTTTACTTTGTCTGAATTTATTGAACAAAGAAGTGCGATAATACACCGCTCATATTGCATTGGTTATCCGTGAGCATTTCGACACATTTTCAACTAATATCGTGCCGCAACGACGGTATTCGTTCGATTTCTTTCGGGTGACTTCTGGCTGTTCAACAAACTCAAAAGACCTTTCCGAGAACACCGTTTCGACTCAAATGAGTATACCGAGTCGAAGGCGGCTCTGATGGCCATCACGACGGAGAATTTTTGAAAGTGCCAAGTGCTGGAAAATTCTTTGACAAGAGTGTATTGCAGCGGAAGAGGATTACTTTGAAGAGATGAAATGGACAAAATTTACTTTTCAATTTATTCACAGCTGAATATAAAGGAAAATTGCTAATTAAGTTTGTTATATTTTTTTTTTTTTTTAATTTTTGTTAAGACTTAGACTGCGTAAAATATTATTTTCTCACTAAATGTACATTTCCTCTCTTTTCATTAATACTATAAAAGAATTCCCATAGATGTTTTGTTAAAGTATTACTTCATCTACACAAAACAGGTATATAAAAGATTCCTAAATTATTATTTAGTACAAGTTAAATTTGCATTTTATTATATTTTTATTATTTTAAGTTATAGGAGCTGAATCAGAAACATACTCAAATGAAATTATCTTTGCATAAAAACAGCATAAAAAAGGTGAAATGAACGAATTCGGGACAATGTAAAGAGTATAACTTGATAAGTGCTATATGGCCAAAAACATATATATATCACGAGCACTTTACGTTCAAAACCGCAAGAAATCCTGTTGGAATTAGCCCCAGGCCTCTTTGATGAACCAAAAACGTATTGGACCCAACAACAAACGAAGTTCTATAGAGAAAGTTTTATTCCGAGGATTTTCCTCTTCTCTCAGTGTATTTTTCAAATGCTTTTCTCAGCAGAACACGTAGTCAGCAACCTGTAGAAGGCTTGATTAATTGTGACAAGGTTAAATGTTTTTGTGCCGCTTTTATTATGTCATTGTCATTGCATTGTCGCAACCACTCCAGATACCCGCAACTCAACTGGTGGCCACCTACAACAAAGCGTGCAAGCAGCACAAGCCTTTTGTTAAATTTTTTCTCTTCTCTTAGACTCTCTGTTGTCACGCAGCGTGTGATTGTTGGCGTCTTTTGCAAAGAAGTGGTCGTCCTCCGGGTGGCTTATACTCTTGTCTGTGCATTTTAATGTCTCGACGTGTTTGGTTACATTGGGGCTATCGCATAACCATCTTTGCTGTCAGTTTCACATTTATTATAAAAAATTAATTGCGCATGCTTGGAATTTGTTTTATGCCTTTTTTAACACGAACCCACTCAATAAGTTTTTTAAATTATATTTAAAAACAAAAAAAAAATATCTTTACCATCCATTTTTTTATGGTGTTTTTATTGATATCTCAAGAATACAGAAAAAATATTAAAAAAAAAATGTTGAAAACTAAAATAATTAGAGGGGGAGAGAGAGATAGGTGTAAAAAAAAATGGCGCATCAGGGTGACATTGATCCTGATTCTCCTGGTGTTCTGATAAAAAAAAAATCAAAAGAAATTCTTAATCAGAAAGGGTGCTATTGTAGTCCCTAATTCAGGGAACACGGAAAATTTTTTTTTGTTTTAATAGCGACTGCCCGAAAATAAAAATCCCTTTTTTATTTTTTTTTTTTTTTTTTTTTTTTTTTTTTTTTTTTTTTTTTTTTTTTTTTTTTTTTTTTGAAATTCCTGAATTTTTTTTAAATATTAAAAAAAAAGTATTAATTATTATATAAAGATAAAGAATAAAGGATTATATTATATAAAAAGGTTCACAGAAAATTTCAAGTAAAAAAAGTAGTTTCGAGAAAAACGCCTTTAAAAAAGTGAGTCCACCTACCTACCGGGGTAGGTACTGCGTCACTAAAGTAACTGTAGCTCTTAAAATAATTTTAATTTTTAAAAATCCTTTGGAGGATATGTTCTTAAGGGTCTAAACTTTAAATATATGAAAGAAAATCTAATTTTTCAAAATTCTAGAGTAGAATACCTCCTTAAAACGGTAAAACATGCTTTTTTGCTTTTGAGGCAAGTCATTATTTGTCACTATGCTGCTTAAAGCTTCATTAGTTTTATGAAAACCCCTTTTATAATTTTCCAATACAAGTTTTGTTCACTTAACGGTTGTACGTATCTCATAAAATAAATCGATATAGGGTTATATATATATATACATAAATGGGCAGAATGATGAGAATAGTTGAAATCTGGGTGAATGTCTGATGTCCGTTCTTCCGTCCGTCCGTCCTTGTGTGCTGAAACTTGAGTAAAAATTGAGATATCTTGATATCACGTTCTTTGACCCTGGCTCCGCCCTATAATAAGTTTAATGTGTACATCCGATTTAAAGCAAAAATGGTAAGTGACACTCCTCTGACTATAATAGCCGAAATCAAACTACAGCGACACCTACTACCCATATAATTACATCCGGATAAAATTTTCCATGAATAGTGCATTCGAAATGTAAGGTGGTTATGACTAAAAACTGAGTAAATCGAAACGAAACATAGTTACCATTTATAGCGAAAATACAATATGTGAGTCATTTTAATAAAATTGTGAGAGAGTATTGTTCCTTATAACGGTACGTTTTTCTGTTTGGAATTATAATAATCGGGTGAAAACTCGTCCTGGACTCCATATGACTAACAGGACTTATGTACCTAAACGTACTTCCTTGGCTTTAATCCTTGCTTGTTGGAAGAGTATTAAATATTCAGTTGTATCCGAACTTAGCTCTTCCTAACCTTTTTAATTTCTAACTTTTATTGAATTTCTAGTCACAAATTTTCCTCTTTTATATATTTTTCTAAGTCCGAAATTCTTTGCATAAACCATTCCGTATCTAATTTAGTACTAATTTGCTATTATAGTAGGCTTACAGATGTGCCACAATTCAAATTACAAGTACTAGAATAACTAAGTTTTAAAGCAATGTACGAACGGAAATAAAAACTGGTACTTTCAAAGGAGAATAAGGTATGTATGTATCATGTGTGTCTGTTGTATTATTGTCAGTGCCAGTGACATCAGCAGCCAGTTTTGATACGAATAAAGACAAAGCGGAAGCAGATGCTTTCGATGGACTTCTATTTTATATACATTATGTTTAATAAACGATTTCTACTCATAGACGGCGACCTCAAGATGCAGATGAATAAATTATTCAACTCTAAACACCCCTATTGGGTCTACTTTTGTAAAATGGGTAGTTATGCGGTTACAACACTGTATGGATATGTGTCGGTTTATAGCGTTCGGTTGCTTGTTTGCTTGGTAGCCTATTTGCATGCCATGTTCTTCAGTGTGAATGCAAATATGAGGAAATGGACTTTTTATATACATTCATATAACATATGCATAGCATAATACCTATATATCTATATATATATATATATATATATATGTACGTATATATAAAGGGTGCATGTGTTTATCAATGGACTTACTTAGGTGAATACCAGAAAATAATCAGACATCGTGGATATTTAAAAATTCAACAAACTGCACGTCAGCATTAAATTTTTCCCCAAGAATTTTACTATTTTATCCATTTTTATCAATCAAAAGCTCGTAAAATAATACCAAATGTTCCAGCTGCGGCAAATTCAATGCCTGAGGAGCATTGGAAGAGCTGTTAAGAAGACAGGCATGTATCCACGAAGTAATATATGTATTATGAATAAAACAAAACTGCGGCTAGTACACATAATAACCAATTCAAAGAAAATTGAAAATCTGGCATATATATATATAAAAATATCTGTGTAAACAAAACAATCTCATACCAAAGCATGTAATGTAATTTTCCTTATAAAGGAAAAAAATAATTCGGCTTAATATATGTAGAGCATTCCCCTAATATAAAGTCCACTTATAGGCGTTATACGTTAGGTAACAAATGGCCAGCGTTGCGAACAGGGAACATTTTAGTAATAAGTACACTCAGGGGAACTGTGCTAACATACCTCGGTGTATATGTATTCGTGTACTTACATAAATAAAGCACCATTTGGCCTTAGTTACTTATCGAGTTGATTAAATATTGCAAAAGTTGCTCTAAACGGTACTGTCCTTTGTACATTACTTTCAAAAACGAATACTTAATAGACATGTAGTTAGTTGCACCAAAATATTTTTGAAAAAAAAAATAATTCTAAAAAAATGATGTTTATCACCGCGTGCTTGGCTTCTCAAAGGTAAAGTTTTATTAGGAAATTTATCAAGTTAATGAAATCACAGCAACAAAATATGTATTTGCCTGATATCGGCTTTTGACCAACTTTGTGCGCCTATGGCTTATTAAGCCATTATTAAAAAAGTTGGTTTTACAGGCGATGCCGGCAAAAATATTCATTGGCCGAACGCCACCCCGCTAACAAACACGGTGTAAGCGCCCAAGATGATGAAAACAAATAAAAGCGCCTTTGCTTCGCACCCCGTGAACTTTTTATTGTGTGTACACGGAAGGAGGGGGCTATGAATAGGCATTACCTACATATTATTAAATAATGAAGAAAAAGAAACAAATATTTACAGCGGTAAAAAGGAAGCGAAGCGGAAGACATGCAAAACAACAATAATGACTTGTTTTTGCCTCACACACAAATATGAACACGACGCAATGAGCCGTTTTATACGAGGCAAACATTTTGAGCTGAATTACTTGAACAGCAAATAAGTACGAAATTTCGTTTGTGAAAAAACATCAAAAATTTAATAATATACAAATTTTTATCTAGGAATGAATTAATTGAGCAAAATAATAATTTAAAGCAATCGACTAACTTATATCTTAGAATCATTTATATGTGTACATACTTCTATGAAGAAAATTTGTATAATCTGATCTTTTAATGGAGGGCTATACTTTGTAATTAAGTATTACGCTTTAAGCTTAGTATCCAGCTCTCAAGAAATGTAAAAACTTCATATAAAAAAACGCTTAAGAAACGATCAAGAAACTTTCATGCGATGAATTTACCTAGCACAAGTAAATTATGCAGCTCTAAAGTAATGTAGTACTAATTTTTAATACTTTTTTTCAATAAAATGCGAATATGGCAAACCTGGTTTTGCGAAGAAGCATCAAATCAACAATCGTTTCTTGAACGAAATTCAAAGTAATCGTTAAATTCATCATAAGTTAGTTAAATTCATTATTATGAAGTATATTTCATTTTGAAATTTTGTATAAAACTTACCAATCATCAACAACATTCCTTAAATCGCAATGAAAATATTTATGTTACTTCACACATACATACATACGCACAAATTTTATTTTCTTTGTTAATTCTCTCTTGCTCTTCTAATGTGGATCATTCACAATGTGTAACCAAGTCAAGAAAGAAAATATCATGATCAGATAGAACATTGGTTAAAGCCCTGATATGATCTTAGGTCTGATTTAAATAACAAATGGGATTAGAAAATTAATAATTTTGATACACGCTGCTCACGAATATTTCCCTTGATCCTTTGTCTAAGATCCTTTAATATTGTCCTGCACTTTCTAATTCGCCTTGTCAATTCCGAAAACGTGGCTTTTGCCACATGCTTACACTTGCATGAATACGAAAGTTTATGACTGCAGATCAGCTAGAATACTACCACATTCCCTCGCATCGTCGACCGGCTCTAGTTCAAAATTTTTTTTCTGCTCATGTGGCAGTGTCAGTGACTCTCAGTGGTCATACGCATCGTAAAAATCTCAAGCTTACTGAGCCAACTCAGCGTGGCATGTACTTGACGCCACCGCCTTTCCTGCAGCTCCACCAAACACTCTCAATAACTTTAGAGGAGTCTTCCCTGGCTCTCGCTATTATGGCTTGCACTATAATATATAATCAGATAGGCGACAAGAAAGCTATTAGTACCAACGAAAAAGGAATAAATGCAAAGGCAGGCGGAGTGGACTGCAAATTTGACACTGAACGCCAGGAACGAAACATACACTGCAGCTGTTGCATTCAAACTTAGCCGAGAGAGCTAAAGAAAACCTTCGACGTGCTGTTCTTCTAAATGCCTCCTTACGCTTTAGTAACTTTGTTACTTCCAGTGAGTGCCGCATTCATTGAATTGCAGTGGCTGCTTAAGGCCTCGTTGTAAATTATTTTCATAAATTCTTGTTTCTGCAAGTGAAAGATTCACAGTAGACAAAGCTCACATAACTACCCTTTTTCTGTCTTTGCTTTGAAAAGAAAAAAGAATTGAGTGTGCATCAACAATTTTCATTTTCATGCTTTCTTTGTGGAGGAGATTTCTTATTTTTATTTCTTATTTTTTATTTTATTTTTATTATTTTTTTTTTTGTCATCAAGCGTTTGATTGACCGATAATTAATTCGTTGCAGAGCATTTAACAAACAAAATTGTTCAATAAATATGAATAAAATAAATTAAGTAAAGAGAGAAAAGCAATTATCAAAATCCTTTTTAAAAAAGGTCAATAACAGTCTTTTCATGCACTTGACCTTTTAGAAGCCATTAACTATTAAATTTTGATATTTTTCTAGAAAGATTTTGATATTTTTCTGTTATTCGGAGGGCCTTCCCGTTAAAATTAAGAGCTCATACTTAAAGGACCTTTCATAGAGGTTTCTATCAACCAATTCTTCAGTTTTATTTGTGACCCACAACAACCTTGGCCACTTAAATTAATTATGATTATAACTGAAACTTCTCAGAAACAAGAACTTTTACCAAAGGGTGCAATGCTGTCTGTGAAGTTTTCAATTTTCGATTCTTTATTTGTGTGTGTTGCAACTTACTACTTGTAGCATTAATTTTAGAAACTTTTCTGGCAAAGGCACTCTGGCACTTCAGTATAAATATAAGTATGTGCATTTAAAAAAAAGCAAAAACGTAGACTTTGTAAATAGTGACGCAAAAGTATACGAAAGTGCTACAAAACTTTACTTTTATTATGCCTTTTTTACTTTACCGTACTCTGTGTAAATTAATTTTATATACATACATATTTGTCCATAGAATAATAATTGGTTTTTGTTGTGAATGATAAAATTTAATAGGATGTTCGGTTAAAATAGGCAACACTTACATGCTTATGCAAATGGATCAGGTGAAGAAGTTTGTGGTAACCCATTAAAACCACAAGTGGTAGCACTTGATGCTCATTATATGATATTTGGGTTTTGATTTGAAATTTTTTCACGATTTTAATAAACTTAAGGGATTACATGGGTTAACGGTTTTCAAAAAAAAAAAAAAACAATTTTTTCATTATTTTATTCTAGAATATTGACATACATTTCTAAGTTGTTCTGAGTAATCGTAAACAGTCTTGAGAACTTGTGCGCTCGAGGCTTAACTTTTTCAAATTGGTTGGCAAAAGTTTTCGAGAACTACTTAACCGATCCTAATGAAATTATATGCAGGCCTTTGAGATACAATTCTAAAGGGAATTTTTCGATTATTTACACTAAAATTTCCATTTTCGTAAATGTATGCCGAAAATATAATTTTCAGTTTTTCCCATCGTCCATTTACTACATTAAGGTTTTAACTAAAACACGTATTTGTTCACTTTAGATTGTCTTTAAAGAGTTATCCTTCACATGGGCGCATCTTTTTTCTCACCGGAAATGGCGTCGCAATGGCCGAGTTTAAAATATTATTTTCCAAAAATTTCACAATATTTTTTGCTGGTAGTGCATATTTGTTACAATAGATAATTCTAATAAAATATTTAATTTTTTATACGAGAAATTTTTTTTGAAAAAATGCCCAAGGAAACCCATGCAATCCTTTAAAGTTACTAAAGATAAAAACGAAAACAATCAGTAAAGTTCAAATCACAATTTAATATAATATCTATATATAGAAATAAATCAACTTAGGTTGTATTGTTGCAATATTTAGATCCTTGACATCATGAATATGAGACACATTTATTCCAAATAATTATCTTTACTGAAAACTGTTTATAGTATTACAAGCTGAAAGAAATTATCGCAGCAGCTTGGACACAACTTGATTGCTGGATGCTCTCATAACGCTGGGGTTTATTATTAACTTTAGGGTTGCATTTTACGGCATTCTTCATATTGCAATATGCGAAATTAGAATGAAAAGAAATTTTTAGGAGCACAAATGCAGAGTAAAGCAGCAATAACGCGAAGAAACAATTGCGTGTCAGAAAAGTCTTGGGTGGGAAATGAAAAAATGCGGATTAAATGAAAAGACCAGAAAAAAATATTTTTACAGCAATATATTGCACAATGAAAACCACGAATTGCTGTTGTTAAGTTCCAACTTTAATTTTTAAATCCAAGTTCCGAAAAGAAGAGTATGTAATAAAACTACTTTTTTAGTCCAGCGACCGCTGGTGGCGCCATCTATATGTCGACTGGTGCGATAGAATTCGCTATCTTTGTCAATTTTCGAGTGAGAATATCATGACACTTCATAGATTTATAGTGAAGCTATTGCGTTTTAAGTATCAGTGTGTTTGTGTTATTGGTGCGAAAATGAGCTTCGAACAAAAAGCCAACATTAAGTTTTGTCTTAAAATTAGTATAACTGTTACCGAAACGTCAGCCGAAATCATCTTTGAAATTCATGTAAATGGAATTGAACCGTGAGACATCTTCCTTTTCGGAAAAATACATTTGCCCATGAAAGGAAAGCGTTGTGCAGACCTTGAGGCCTTTCAAAAGGCTTGCACCTGCATACCGGCGGCCATACCGACCAACGAGCTAAAGCACTCGTTCGACATGCTTTCGGACCGTGCAAAACGCTGTATTGAAGCAGAAGGAGTCTATTTTCAATAAAATACATTTTTTCTGTTTTTTTTAAGTCCTGTTTACTTTAGAATACATTTTCTACATAATATTGAAGCCAATAACAAATATTCCTTTGTGTTGGTTTGAATGGCATTTTTGCTTTCCACAGTATGACATACTTTTATATTTCCCAAATATAAAATAAGTATTTCATTTCGCGATAGCCCTCTGGGCTTATATTTGTTCTTCTTTGAACTTCTTCTGCATTCTGGTCTGAGTAAATTCACACATACACATACTTTTTTGGCCGCAGAATAAACTGACCTATACGAGAATGCCACCTGAGTATGTCTACTGTATTTAAAAATTAAGAAATACCAGAGCTGCGTATGTATGTATATGTAATATGGTTGTAAGTAAAAGGGTATTCGCATTACCACTTTGCAGTAATATCTCGACATTTTGCTTTCTCTCTTAATTCCATGCTGGCGCTTATCCAATATAACGCGTCAATACGATAGCACATATATGAAAAGGTGTTGAAAATTTCATTTTTGTGTATCTCCGTGTTTTCGGTTTATTATTTGGTTATAATTTATTGAAAAAAAAACCGAAGCTATCTTATCATTTTAAATAACTTGCAGTGCTTCACTACAGACATCATTTTCGAATAAAATTACATTTTTCTAATACACATTTTTAAAGCTTGAATTCCACAAGTGGGACTGTATCTTATTTGGATGGTTGAGTATTTTTATGCAATAAATAATGAAACATATATATATGTAACTGAGCTTCTTTTTGATACACATACCTACTGGATATGAAGAAATGCGAAAGAAGGTAGGATATCTGTCCTAAAATGTGCTCTAACAAAAACGTTTTCAAAAATTTTAAAAATGCGTATAGAATTTGTAACTTACACTTTCTTTGATGCTACTTTCATGTCCATTCATGCATTAAGATGTCACAGATCGTATGATTTACGACCCGTCTGGCATGGGGCAAACAAAGTGAGTGTCTTAATTTGCACGCCACAGCACCAAAGGAAGAAATAGAAAACAAAAATTTGCAATATTTAATTCGCGAACAAAGGAGCGAAATCAAAAAACATATGCCTGCTGCACAATATCAAATCAAAGCGACAAAGATTCAATTGAAGTATTTGTAGACAAATTCCTTCAAATATTTTTCATAAAGTAAAAGCACATAAAGTGGTTTTTACAAAGTAACATCACACAAAGAAGAAATTTCGGCAGGTGTTGGCACATTCAGAGCGGTGTGAGATAGATTGTCGCAAACTGAGTAGCGATATTGAAGTAATTGAATTTTCCTTGCACATTATCTTTAGAAAAAATGTCTACCATTCCCGGCAACGAGCTTTTATTTCAAATGCTTTCTATTAACTGTAAAGGCAGCACAGCATTGTAATTGTTTGCATACATAGATGAGGCTGCCGAAAGTATTTTAATCTATACACCGACATGCTGACCAACTGCTAACAGCGGCTAAAGTTGTAGCTGCTCAAGCCAAAAAGTGGGCAAATGTTTATGCAACCATTGCCGTCGCAGCAAAACGACAACAGCAACTGAAGTGGCGGAAGTTTCTGTATAAACGCAAATGTTTTGCCGCACAAATAATCCTTCACCGCACGAACATGCGCTTTTGGTGTTTATGATGCACTGTCCCACTTTTCCAACAAACTTTCATTTATTTATTTAAATATTACTCTGATTTTTTGTTTAGTTCAGTTTTCTACGTTCTACATTTGGCACAAGTCTGTGTGGAAAGCACAGATAATATGCTAAATACTTTAAGCCAAATATGATGTGATTCCCACATCCTTAAAGCTGCTTTGGGTCTTATAATTTTAAGCCTATCTCTCTCTCTCTATCGTGCCTTCTCATAGCGTACTAATACTGACAACTGAATTATGTAAATAAGCATATATGGGTTTACAATTCTATGTTATCAGTTTGTACCTTTTTCAATGATCGGTGTCAAAGCCTAAACAAATAATGCAGATATATGTTATATAAATATTATATAAATAATAAACAGTGCAGCTGAGCCTACGGCAGCTTCAAACAATCAGATGAGGCCACACCGCAGTTCAAACAAAAACACTGACAAAGTTTTTGGTGCGCTCCCTCCTGTATTTGCTGTTTTGTTGAATATTCAGCCGATTGGCGGTGAACATATGCAAATTAATTTCGAAATATTGCCAAATATTGAAATTGTTTGTTAAGCCCAAACAGACAGGATGGAGCCTGCCTTTGCCACTGAAAATAAACGAAGCGAAAAGCACAAGCCACAAAAATGTGTTCAATCTCATCAGGTCACCTATCTCATTGCAGGTACTCACCACCTGCACCGACAATAGCGCCAATAAACGGGTATGCTTTAAATTAAGTACAATGTGTTACAAATTCTCTACAGTTGCTTCCAGTAATAAATTATTACACATCTTTACGCATTAGCTAGAATTGTATATATTATCAGTGAATCTTTTTTTCTGGTTTTCCATGTAAACATTCCACAGTTACATTAAAAATATTAAATAATTAATCTCGCTTCACTGAGGAACTAATCCCTGCTTTTGCATGTTTCGCAATTTAGAATTATGTTTAGTTTTACAAAACAAATACACTAGTGCTCCTTATTTATATATCTCCTGCAAATTACACATTTTAATGTTTAATGTTTAATGCGGCAATTTTGAATCCCCTACAGGCGTCGTTTACATCGCACGCCGTACGGTAACTCATTTATATATATGTATGTATATACATGCATACATGTTACAATTAATTATTGTTACATTGGATTGTATTCTTATATCTTCCCACCGTTGAACGCAGATTTAGTTGCATATAACACACGTGGCACGGCCTTATTCCGAATGGGATGTGTGAGCGCGTTTCCCTTGTCCCAGGAGTAGAATTCCTGCAAATACGAAAAGGTAGACTAAAATTTGCAGGAATAACTTATATTAATATATTCCAAAATTCCGGGTGGATAGTATTATTTTTAGAAAACTCACATAAATTTTTAATTTTTTGCCAAAATCAGCATTTTCAAATCTAACAAATGCATTTTCAATGTATATGTATTCACCGTCTATTACCTATGTATATTCGGTAAATACTTGCATGAGTACAAAGACAGCAAAGTGTACAACATGTCGTATACGTAATTTTTACATGAGGAAGGAAACCAATTCGCTTTTCAGTAACTCCCCGTTAAAAAATTCTCTAAGAAATTACTTCCTGGCAATTGTAGCCGTGTAGAATGTAGCTAGCTACATACTTGACTTTAAAAGACAATGTTCTATCGGTGGATAAAATGCACACAAATTGCTTATATGTAATTTCGAGGAACCTCACATTTTATTACAGTGTTTAAGGAGATACTCTAGACATTTCCAGATTCCAAAAAAGGACTCAAACTGTTCATCGTGTAAGAATGTTTAAGCAAAATGTACAACTACAGTAACATTATTAAACTGCATCAATAGCCAGAATTCACCTAAACATTTACATGCATCGCCATAAGGACTAAATGATGACCAAAGCGCAAGCAAAATATGACATTTATTAGCAAAAGAAATGTACGTAAATCTACGGAGAGTGGTTACAGTTTACTCAGTGAGTAAATCGTACCCCAATGTGTTTGTCTTGGGCAAGAAATTCGAGGCCGACAGGTCGACATTTAGAAATTTTCGATTATGAAAATCGACGGCATAGCGAATTTGCCTCCGTCCACGAATCAATTGCATACAAAAAACCACATACGATGAACACATCGTCGTATCTGCAATGATCCTGAGGGATTTTGCCGTTATATTGCTTCTTCAGGAAGTCCACGTAAGTTGAAGTTTTGCTATTATTTCTTCTTTATATAAATATGAGCAGCTTTATCTCCCGATAAAATGTCCAAAGTCAAAAACTCAATTTTATGTTCTGGAGTTCTGTATGACAAATTGCAAATGAGAAATTAAAGATTTATGGGCGATTTGGCATATGTCTCTGACACATAAAATACTTCACGGCTAAGCACACACTTCAAATAAAATGAGAATACAAGCGTATGTTACTTTGAAAAAGCTCGTTTCATCACTGACAGCGTTTTGTTTCAAGCACTTGCTGGTTATCCTGGCACGAATGAAACTTTGTAGCATTTAATGCTCCGAATACAAACCCATGAGTGGAAGGTGGTGTAAAAATACCAGTCACAGTGGATATTAAGATTAGGAAAAATGTAAGTGTGAGTTAAGAATGAAAATATGATTGGCAACCACCCAGAAAGCCAAAGATTCGCTTCGAAAAACCTCAGCTCTTAACTTTAAGTAAATAAAAGAAAATACTGATTATATGGGTAGTTATAGTCAGAAATCTCACAACAAGAGAATTATGTCTAATATGCAATGGAACTATCATACAGTTAACCTAGTATATTTTTAGGATTTTTGGAATATATCATATCATCCCAATATTTATTTTCTAAATAAAACTCAGAAAACCTTGGTCCTTGGTCTAAGTAATTATAGACACTTGCTACTCATAATAATATTAGCAATATTAAATTTAATAACATCTGTTTCATGTTTGCTGGGATAGCTTAACTGGAGGTGCCGTTGTAAGTACAAACCTGCACTCATACACATATCTAACTGTGAACGAAGGCACACCGTGGTCACCCGCTCATTGTCCGAGTTGTTCACATACCAACCCGACTTACGTTGAAGTCCATGTTTTTTAAATGTACAAAGACGTAAGCATGTTCCAAATTGCAATATATCGCAAAAATATAATTGCAAGCCTGTTTTAGCTATCATTTTACTTGAATACATATTTTCATAAATTAAATTAAATTGTTGAGGAAGGTAACTTTTAAATAGATTTTATAATTTCTATTAAAATTATAACGATTCGTCACAGTTTTTTTGTTAAGAATTAATGGAGAAGGTGCGCCAGCTCACAATAGCTATGCACAATGGTCATTTACAATAAATTGACCGAATCAGCCGTTCATATATCACTAGATTCTGCAATTGGTGCGCTCGTACCTTATATATTTCGTTATAGGATTTTTGCAATCTGCAATCTTGCAAGACCAAGAGAATCGCCCTAATATACTAGCTAAAATAAACCTAAAGGTAGTATGATTCCACTTTTACTCTTATATATCTATTCTTCTTGTACCATATATATAATATTTCCACTTATCTAAACACTTGTGATGGTCACTTAGATTATTGGTGCTACCAAGTGATTGTTATTTATATTCAATCATAAAATAAAAGCAAACGGTCTAAAAATATTTGGAAACACTCCCCAGGCTGACAGATATTCACATATACAGACTTACACGGTTAAATACATATTTGTGCAACATAAAAGATTCAAGAAAAAGTAGTTGCTTTGTAAAAATTATTCGAAATGAAAAGTATTGAAATAGCAGTATGTGATACAATTGCATTCACTCTTCAGCGGTGGATGAATCATCGGAAAGCTGCCTCATATCAACCATTGTTGACCACAGGAGTAAACGCCTAATTCAAGGTATTACAACTTTTAAGACAAAATTTTCTTAAATTTATTTTTTGACAATTTTTAAAGTTTTTAAATATTATAAATTCCTCTTAAAGTCATTTTATGACGTGCATAGAAACGTTTCAGTAATAAAATATATACCATATCTTTAAGATATCAGCAAGGTTCTTCCTTTTGCAGTAAGTTTGAATAAAATAAGACAAGAGTAGACAAGTTCGAACTCAACAAGGCCGTAAAACAAATTTCCATTAGAATATACATGTATGTATCTAAATATAGGTACTTATGCCTCACATGTTACTAATTAAGACTTTCCAGTCATAGCCACAAATGAGCACTCTCAGATGAGTATCAGCGGCATTTACCGTTTTCGTGGTTGAACTAAATCCAAGGGAGTACTTTCGTGCACAATTAATTTTATTTCTTGCAATAAATGTTAAACTGACAGCATCGCTGGCAATGCGACACTCGTCGACCAAAGCCAGACCAAACACGACGAGGCATCGAAATATTCAGACGAAAGGCTAAACCGAAAAAGACTCGTAGGATGAAAGAAGATAAAGAATGAAATTCGATTTTTCTTAAGAGATACATAAACAACAACAAAAATTCAGAAAATAGTACAAGAAGAGCAATGGCATAAGCACAAGAGAAAAGAAGTAATAAAATTGTAAAGTAAAATAACTACTGTAGGTGGCTAACAATAAAGCACAACCTTATCACGGTTAATTAGATTTGTTTCATCTGTTCTGATATGTATATACATGCGTTTAAATATATTACAGGCACGATATATATGTATGTCATCTGAGTTATTCCACATACTGAGATGTTGGATACAGTTAGACCTCATTGACGTACTTTAATAACTTTATAACCGAAGAAATACGCATCGATTTTCCTGCTTACAGTAAATCACACATCTAAGTGGCATTATAAGGACATCACGACGTCTGACTGTCGAAGTTCTTAGTTATTTGGGGTTCTATATAATGGCAAAACGAGTGCCGACTAATTTTAATATACAATACTCTGATTGCACCACACCACGTTTTTTTCTAAATTAAGCCACTTAGAATTTTTCCAAAAATAGGCCAACTCCATAAATGCATTCAATAAATTACTTGAGGTATACAAAATTTCACATCAGAAAATTTAAAACTGCATCTGCAAAGCATCAATGATTTCAGCCTAATTTAAAATGTGTAATAGATAGCTTCAAATTTGAATACCCATAATTTCAATGCAACTCTCATAAAACCCCACACAATTATTATATAATGACCGCAATGGCTCCGCTGGCTGCAAAAACTAATCAAAGAGCAATCAATATTTACAGATAAAACCAACCGCTAATGTGGTGAAGCCAACCGAATTTCATATTTATATTTGCACCGTAATTTATCTTTTTATTCAACCGAAATGGAGAAATTAGAAAATGCGCACACATACACACAGCCGATTAGTTGAAAGGTAAATAATCAATAACTAATACATTTGCTATAATTTGTTGTAGCCACAACTATTTGAATTGGTTTAGTTTTAATTTTCATTAAGCACCACCAAACTTACACGGATATTACTCATCCGCCCCGTGGGCATCAGCGTGCTTTTGGTGCTAGCAATATCTTTGGAAAAATAGTGATATGTTTTTTTTGCTGCAATTTTGCACTGTTTTTGTTTAGTTTTGTTTTTTAATTGATTTAATTCCTGTAATTCAAAATATATTTAGTACTTATCGACACTTTAAGTTGTTCTTCAAATGTGCGCAAAATTTAGTAAGACTTTCATTCAACCATTAACAGTCAAAAAGTGGATAGATCAATGAAAATCATTTTGAAATATTATTTAGGCCTAGGAAAAGCGAAAGCACTATTGGTTCCAAAACCAAACATGAAACTGAAAAAATCATGTAAAAGGATATTTTGACAGTTTTCTTTATTATCGCTATTATTCGAATTCCTTCCGACAGGGAATACTATTTGAGTGCTAAGAATTTTGAATTATGAACAAAGTCTTACTGTTTTTTTTTTTTCATAGCAGACCTTCAAAATGCTACTTCTATATTTATACAATTTTATTTTTTATTTCCAACAATGTGTTAATATTTTTCCACACTGTCATACTCACAATGCATTCAAGCGTTGCACTTTGTCCTTACTCAGTATAAATCATTTCTTGGTTTACGGCAATGATTGGCAAAATTTGGAATGGAAAGTAGGTGAGCAGAGTAAAAATTTATTTTACTTAAATGTAGTTATGCGCTGCACGTATTTTTGTAAAATGTGTTATAGAAAAACGAAGAAAATATCGTGTAGAAATTTATGGCATTGCAAAATATGTACCAAATAGTTATCCTTCCTTTCTTCAAATTGCATTTCTCTTTCAGTAATTTATGCTTCAAACTTTATGTTACTTTGTCTCATTTTTATTATTAAACATTATTAAAAGTAACTAAGTGCTCTGAAATAAAAATGATTAATATTTTAAAGTAAACTTTTCTTGACTTACAGATTACTTCACACCTAAGCAACAGACTGAATTTTAAATGAACTTGTAGCTGTCAATTTTATTATATATTTTTAAATAAGTTTTAACATAAATAACAATTTTTAACCGAAACTAGAGAAAAAACAGCACAGAAAAATTACATAAATCCTAACAAATCGCAAGCAAGCTGAATCTTAGCAACTTTTTGCGGCCAAAAGAAACAAAGTAATTTCAATATTGTAAACAAACAAATGTAAACTGAAATTGCAAACAAACGCGAAAACGGATAAAGAAAAGGGTAAATGTAGTTAACAATAATAAAACTAACCAGAGAGTGACAGCAAAAATGTGTAAAAAGCTCACTTGAACAAGAAAATCGGCAGATAGCGGAAAAAATATTTAAGAAATGATTTATGTTCATCTTATACTTTATCTCAAAATTTTGAGAATTGAAAATAGTATAAAGCAATATAAAAACCATCTTCAACAGGATCGCATTTAACTTAAACTATTCTTAAATCCTTTAAATCCAACATTCTAAAATTATTTTTCACCACCAGACGTTTCTGTGAATAGTATTTAATTTGAATTTCAAACTTATTAATTCAGAAACATTTGCTGACATAAGTATTTACTTAAATGCAAATAAGCGTTGCCGAGAAATCGGCAACTAATTTCGAGGTTAGAGACGTACTTGACTGCCTAAGCGTTATGCGGCATGCTGTGAGAGGCATGCAGGACGAATTTGTTATAATTCATTTCCTAGACAATGTAGATGAACGGTTTCACCTTGAACTTAGTGTCATGCAAACAGCCTTGAAATTATCACCCTATTTCCTTCTCTCTTACTTAAGTTGTGGTGGCAGGTAGAAGCGCAGTAATGACTCGGCATATTAGCAAATACTATTTATTAAAATCATAATATATATTTTAGTAAGTACATGTGAGAAAGAGAGCAGAAAAAAGTGATGCTTTAACTTTGAACTTTAACTTTAAAGAAAGCACTATTCATTTTATGCTTGCGACATTGCTTTTGAAAAAAAAAAAAAAAACACGTAAAAAATCTCAATTCTTAAATACTCCCACGAACTGACCGGCGGATGCCTCAGACACCACAGCTGATGACCTCCCCTAAGTATGTAGGCGATTGTTGAGTGTGGCAATATGCAACTAATCATCATCTGCAGAATGAACGCGTCAATGATGAGCGTTAAATTCAGTGGTGTTTCAATTCACGACTTACCGTTGCTGGCAGCTATATATCGGCTCAGCTGTACCTAGCGCCACATTGTGACCGTTGGATGCCTACTCCTGTGCCACGCAACAGAAGCTTAAATGAGAACAGGTCACGTTGAAACAGCTGCCGGCATACAGCTAAATTCAAATCCTTGTCTGGCGGCGTGATATTGATTCTCGCTGCCGATGTAGTGCACATGCTAGTAGGTTAGCCATTGCCATTGCAGGCTTTCGAACGCAAGGCTGGCTGCAGATATTACTACTCTTTGTTCAGCGTACGGCATTCACTATTTGAAAACGCGTGTTGGCATATTTTACATTCCGCCGTGCGACTCTTTTGCTCTTAGCTTTGTTGCAGTTTTGGGCGCATGGGCAGGCGCTGTTATTGTAGAGTTGTCGGCTACAACATCCGGCAACGTATGGTCATTGAGATCAAATTGCCGTCCAACCGGATGTCAAGGGAGCTAGCAACGCAGATGCGTCAATTTTTCATGTTGTTTTTTCTTTCACTTGTAGGCGCTGTCGTTGCCATTTCTGCTTTTGCTTGTATTTCACCTTGCTACCTTGTCCCGTTAATAGCATGCAGCCCCATGTTTTGTACCTGTTTTGCGCCTTTTGCTCGTTGGCACATTCATTTGATTGAAACGGAATTTAGTTCCGGAAATTTTTCTGGCAATAATATTCTGGAGCAATAACATTTTCGTGAACTATATTCAGTTTATAATTTAAATATAGTTTGTTTCAGTGGGTGTGTTGCTGCCCCTGCTTAACCTTGAAGCAATTTTTCAGTTTCGTAATACAAAGTACCATTCCATTTGTTATTCATGGAACCTAAAAATGTTTACTAGAACTATATCTACTTAATCGAAATAAATATTTTTAGAATTTCAAAATCCAAAGTGCAAATAAGTCCATTGTCCATTAGAAATAAAGGATGGTCGAAATAAATTGGAAGGTTAAAACTTTTGAATTAAATTTTAAAATAAATTTCCATACCTCGGTAATCACTCTAACAATTTGGTAAATAAGGTAGACAACATTCCCTCGATATTCTTATGTTATAAATCGCAATCGGACTATCCCTACGCCCACTTGGCTTCCGATATCACTTTCTTCAAAAAACCACAAATAACAAAGACATGATTGATACTAAACTCCCATAACCTGTAATATGTATTTATAAACATATATGTACATGTACTATACATATGTATTTACATTTCGTCAGTCCCTCTTATGAGAACTCATTTTGATTTCAGTTTTATTATGGGTTTACATATCCGACGCTAATGCGACTAAAAGGCGGAAATGCAAAGACGTCAGCGGGTAATTCTATGCCAGTAAGAACTTGACCAGCTGTAATTGAACTTCAACCATTCAGGCGAGTATTTGTGGTGTGACAGCACATTTTATGATTGCAATCGTAAGTCGAACTTGGCTTTGTGTTTTCACCTTTTTGTGTTTTTGTTTCATTGAAGGGCATCTCGAATATAAGCATGCAAGTCTTCCAACCAGCAAGTAAATAATTATGCGTACTAATATTTAACACTCTTTAGATATTCTTTTGGCAACGTATTATCATATGCTTCAGTTATATGTAAAGAGAGGATATTAACCCATATGAGAACTGAGGATTGTGTACTCTGAAACCGAAAAGTAATCTTATTTTCTTCCTTTGGCGTTGATAATTTTTAATGACTCTAAAATCGTACGATAGGAAACAACAATTCTCCAATAGATCAATCACCACTTAATACGTTACTAAATTTTTCTAGCAAAATCTCATTTCTACAGGTTTTTTATTACAATTACCTAAAAATGTAACGTAAGACGTGATATTTGGCCATCGCTCTTAATTATTTTTGCTAAATTAAAGCAAACAAAATTGAATTTCCTTTCGTTTATGCTGCGAACATACAATAAAAAGGCTACAAAGAGGAGAATAACCCCCGCTGCGGTCTAGCTATCGTCTGTCCAATTCAAAACAGCTTGCCTTGCTGAGTAACCGTTGCTATAATGCATGAACGCAGTTTGCCTTTCGGCAGCAATAACGACATTGTCAGTACCTTCCGTCACGCATTAGTATCAGCTGTGCGTAACAATGCGGTTTGCTAACAATTCATTATTATGATCTTTGATATGAAATATTTCTTTACATTACTGGTTATGGAGGTTTCCTCTCCGCACGAAGTTCTCATCATCTCTAAATAAATCACTTGATTGATTATTACAATATTTTATTGATGACACCGACCGAATAATAGCTGAAGACGCCAATACGCCTTCCATCCCACAAAGAGACAACCCCGATGACAAAGCGGTGGATTTACCGCAAAGTTGCCGGCCATCCAAAGAAGCTGTAATAGAAAAGTAGAAAACCACCGATACAGCTCATTTACACAAGGAATTCATTTGCGGAAACGAATATTTGTAGAGAAACAAAATTGAACATTTTTAATAAGACTTTCAATGTGATAAAAACCAATTAAATCGTAAACTAAATGAGTCAAGAGAAAAAAAGATTATATAACCAATTTGTGGGATCAAGTTTTATTTATATCAGCAAAAATAGAAACCCAATTACTGTACACAAACATGAAGACGCTTCAAACTACCGCTACAAATGAATGTTAATTTTTGAAATTCCCTCAACTTATTTGTACTTCGACACGCAATTTTCGCTTTTCCTTCACATTAATGAATGCTACTTCTGATTAAATTCAATGCTTGCCGTTTGGGTATTTTCGCTGATGAACGGATGAGTAGAGAGATTTTAATTTATTCAACAATTCCTTCTTTTGAGCATTTTTATACCCTGAACAGGGTATATTATCTTTGTCACGAAGTTTGTAACACCAAGAAGGAAGGATCGGAGATCCTATAAAGTATATATATAAATGATCAGTATGTCGAGCTGAGTCGATTTAGCCATGTCCGTCCGTCTGTTTGTATATAAACGAACTAGTCGCTCAGTTTTTAAGATATCATTTTGAAATTTTGTAAACGTCATTTTCTCTTCAAGAAGCTGCTCCTTTGTCGGAACGGCTGATATCGAACCACTATAACATATAGCTGCCATACAAATTGAACGATCGGAATCAAGTTCTTGTATGGAAAATTTTCACATTTGACGTGGTATCTTCATGAAATTTGACATGGCTTACTGCTTAAGGTAATATAACCTGCGAAAAATTTGTTCAGAACGGATTACTATAGCATATAGCTTCCATACAAACTGAACACATAATTACTAACAGAAATGCACCTGTGAAGGGCATTTAGCTTCGGTGCTAACGTTTTTTCTTGTTTCGCTTTAATTCGGATCTTCATTACCAACAATTCAGTGGGAAACTTCGAATTCAATTATAAATTGTGGATGAATCTCGTTTCGTGGTGCGTGATGGATGATTTTTTTACCCGTAGTATATATCCACACTTATAAATACATAAATACATACTTATTGATAACCATAATCTTCTTCATATTGTTTATGTGTTGAAGGTTATTTAAATTGCAAAAAAAAACGGAAAAAATTTCGCCTTCATTTCGTTTATTCCTGGGCTGTCAGCTATTGTAAATGTTTAAGGTTATTAAAATTACTTAAATGACAACCTCAGTCGAAAAAAAAATTTAGGTAGGACTAAGTTCGAGTATTACCAAACATTTCATACTATTGCAACTTGCAAGGATTAAATCTAGGAAATGTATCTTCCGGTACATAAGAAATGTGCAGCAATATGAGAAAACCACGCTTTATTCGTGCATGGTAGCCGTGACTCATTATTGATTTTGATTTAAAAGATACCGTATATATGTATTCGTATGGTAGAAGAAATATATATTTAAAGAATCAACTTAAAATCTATGTTGAAACACAATCTTATGCAGTTCCTTCACTTTCGATCTTCCGTATAATATCACAGCTAGACTATTAGAATCTAGTAGACAAATTCAATACGCTGAGTTTAAGAAATTCACCCGCTATTCAAGCTACTGCAATGACAATCTAAAATTTTTACACCATAGAAGTGCTTTATCCATTCAGTGCGCACAATTTCAGCTTTTTGTCGATGAGAAATACTTTTTCCAAAAAAGCACATTTTAATATTTTTCTTTCTCAACTGAACGGAAAGAAGGTCCAACTCTAGTGATTTAATTTGCAAACGGAACAATAAGAGAATTTACGAATGTTTCAAAAGTTCACAATTTATCCTAGTAAGATGCTTAAACAGCAAATTCGCCGTAATAGGAAACGGAACTCTTAGCGCATAAATAAGTTTGTTGGCTCAGTATAACTCTAAAACTTATTCGTAGTGGTTGTTTACAAAAGACATTTCCTCGCAATGAAATTAAACGTAAATTATAAGAAACTCGTATCCATGCCCACAGAACAGAAATTTGTTTCCTCCTCATGCTTTTCACAAGCTTGATTATGTGCTATATTTTTCCTTTTTAACCTATGTGCAAATATTCCATCTAATTCTTATATATACATAAGTACATCATTAACAATGTATAACAGCTCAAACGATGCTTGCCGGCATCGATGTGAGCGAAACTTTATCAATGCATCCCACTGAAGGAAAGACTTCTGAGCAACTCATACTTCTTCGCGTTTCGTAATATGTATATTTTATAATCCAACTTTAAAAGTGGGATGATATTAACAAAAGTAAGAAAAAGGGGTTTCTTCCTGGAATACTGCTTTGAAGGACATACGAAGTAGGAGAGAAGTTTAAATTAAATTTATTTCTCTCTGCAATGAGGGTGTTGAAAAGTACTTTCATTTACAATTTTATGGTAGTTGGGTGAGACGAAATATACTGGCAGTAGCTAATGTGGAAAAATTACGTTTGTAATAGTTATGGTGTTTGCAGCTGTTTTCAACTAGCTTTTTCTCATACACACGTCTTACTCATTCTTACTCCACTTTCTTATTATTTGGCGATAAGAAACTTTTAGCTCTGCTATACTCGTAATCCAACAGTCACAGGTTTGTTGTCTAGCATATTCTACGCTATTCCAATTTTATAATATTCCGAATGAACCGTCTGCTACGAGTATTGTTCAAGTTCAGTCTCAACTTGTAGCTATTCAATATCAATTTTTAATGGAAATTTTAATGCCTACAACATTCGTACACTTGCGAAAAAGCTAAGCTAAACTACAATTCAGAAATTTGTCAACAATAAAAATTCTTTCTTCAGCCATTGTGAGCTTCACTGCACCAAGCTTAGAACTCTCTTGGGCTCACTATTTCGAATGCCTTTGCAGTCTGACAGAGATTGTCTGCGCAAACGATTTTATCGTTGATTTGCGATGCAGGTTGCCTGCAGATAGTCGTACAACAACAACAACGCGGACAAACTTGTTTGAACATTCATTTATTATAAGTTTTAAGTCGCAGCCAGCGCAATTTCAAGGGTGTTATGTCTGTGTTTCAGAAAATTTAGTACGATAACGATTTTCAAAAGCGTGCTTAAAATTACACCAAAGGAAGCTGAGTTGTGAAATTTACATTTCATTTTTGATAATTCAATTCGGCGATAATTTAAGATAGAAATTTTATACCCGAAAACTCGACATAATAATATGAATTAATCAAAGCAGCTTTCTTTTCAGGGAATTCGAAATAATGAAAACGAGCAAATTCAGGATCTGAAAAGGGCATTTGGCATTTGAATATACGATATATATGTAGGAAGGGAACACAGAAGCGGACAGAAATACTAATTATTACTTCCCTGACAAATTGACCGAACTTGACGAAACTAATGAAACGGACCATAGCACGAACAAGAACAGATGACAACGACAGTTCAATTTGATCAGCGCCGCGAGCAAGTCGCTTATATAAAATCTAATCTAATAACTTAAATCTAAAACTTAAATTTAAGAATAAAACTTTGTACAATTTAAATAAAATTTAAATAAAATGTATTACATTTAAAACATTTCCTACAAATTGGTGTCAGGTGTGGAATGCGAACTTTAATCGCAATTTCAGTGTCAAGTGTTAAAAACTAAAACTTGTATTCAATCGTACACATGTACACACATATGTATGTGGATGATTGTGTGCCATTCATTAAATTTGGCGAAATAGTTTTTGTTTTGTTGTGCGTTCGCGTAGCGTTGGCCGAGCATTGCTACTACATACAGTTATAAGCGTATGTATGTACTTTCAAAGGAAATGTACAGAAACGCTAAGAAGTCGTTGCTACGTTGCGTTGATGGTGGTACGATGCTACATGTAGCTGTTGCTGTTGTTGGAGTTGCGAGTCCAAAAGTTAAAGTTGTTGTAGCTGCGAGCTAAGTGTTGCTGTTGTTGGAGTTGAGAATCCAAATCTTGAAGTTGTTGTAGCTGTTAGCTAAGTGTTGCTGTTGTTGGAGTTGCGAGTCCAAAAGTTAAAGTTGTTGTAGCTGCTAGCTAAGTGTTGCTGTTGTTGGAGTTGAGAATCCAAATCTTGAAGTTGTTGTAGCTGTTAGCTAAGTGTTGCTGTTCTTGGAGTTGCGTACAGTTGAGGCGTATTGGATGTGGCTGTAGCAGTGTAGCGTCGAATAACGGAACTATCGTAGTAATTTTCCGAAGCGTCGTTGGACAAGTGGTGCGATTCGAGCGAAAAGCAGATAAGTACAGTAGAACAAGTTGAATAAAAAGAAAACAAAAAATATTTTAACTGTAACAAATGATAACGTAAGCTTTAACTTTCGCTTTTGTGTTACATTTTTAAAATATGTTTTTATAATATGTAAAATTTTTTTAACGAAGGTGAATTTATAGTTAATAAAATATTGACTTGTACCGTACCATTAAAAAGAATAAGAAACAACAAAGCATTGCTGAAGTTGGAAAATAGTATAAGTACAYAAGTTATTGTACAATTTAAAAATAAGTATTAAAGTTTTTTGGAGTTTAACATAATTTTATTRTCTCTATGTGCATATACTGCTAATGTTGTGTAGATGCAATTTCAAATAACTDTGTAATTTAAAAATTTTAAATCTAAGCATATCATATACTATTGTAACAAATAACTTGAAGTAGGACGAAATGAACCGAGACGAAATTTTAAAGTTGACTGTCAATGGGCTCAAGGACAAATTGACTGAGCTAGGACTTAGAGYTACTGGACGAAAGACGACATTACAAGATCGACTRCTTGAATATTTTGGTCAAAGTGTAGATATTGATGATGAAGGTAATGAAGGTTCCGAATACGGCGATGTTGGTTCATCACCACCAAGCGATGTTCAACACGAGGTACACAGTCGTACGCTATTCACTTTACGTGATATACAGGATTCATTAACATCCTTTAGCGGA
>NW_017537089.1:26769-34591 GCF_001853355.1 Bactrocera latifrons | reverse complement strand
TTTGAAGTTATTTAATCCTAAAGCAATTACTGAAGTCCACGCGGATGCTTGTATGTATGGGTATGGAGCTGTATTAATGCAGAAAGACGTGGATGACCAGGAATATCATCCTGTTCAGTATATGAGTAGGAAGTGTAAGCCGTCCGAAGAAAAATATCATTCATATGAGCATGAAGTCTTAGCAATAGTAGAAGCACTTAAAAAATGGCGAGTTTACCTTTTGGGAATAAAATTTAAAATTATCACAGATTGTAATGCTTTTACAATGACAATGAAAAAGCGAGAAGTTCCGATAAGGGTATCTCGATGGGTCATGTTCCTTCAAGATTATGACTATCAGATAGAACATCGGAATGGATCGMAAATGAAACACGTAGATGCTTTAAGTAGGATATCATGTTTGATTTTAGAAGACACAGTTGTGCATCGGTTGAAACAAGCTCAACAGGGTGATCACTTCATAAAGGCGGTATGTACAGCTTTGGAGAAAAGCAATTTCGAAGATTTTTATCTTGAGCATGGCATCCTTCGCAAAGATCCCATTAAGGAACTTATAGTTGTTCCATATACTATGGAAGATGAAATAATCAAGATGGCGCATAGACAGGGACATTTTTCTATTAACAAAACMAAARAAGTCGTTGAAAAATCTTTTTATATTCCTCAACTAAATTCCAAAGTAAGTAATGYTGTCCGAGGATRTGTAGAATGTATAATTGRAGAAAACAAAGGTGGAAAAAAGGAAGGGTTTCTGTCACATATAGAAAAGGAAGATAGACCTTTATGCACTTACCATGTAGATCATTTAGGCCCGATGGAACATACCGCTAAGTACTACGCCTATCTATTCGTTGTAGTAGACGCTTTCTCAAAATTTGTTTGGCTTTATCCAACCAGAACTACTGCATCAGATTTAGTTATAAATAAACTGAAACAACAAGCTTCAGTATTTGRTAATCCCAGACGAATTATATCGGATCGAGGTACTGCCTTCACCTCAAATAGTTTTAAGGAATATTGCGAGAAGGAAGGTATTCAACACCTCCTGATTGCTACGGGTGTTCCGCGCGGAAATGGTCAAGTAGAACGTATCCACAAAATAATAATACCCATGTTGTCGAAACTATGTTCAGAAAATCCAGGACAGTGGTACAAACATGTCGAGCGTATTCAGCAAACAATAAACAACACTCCACCARGAAGTACTAAATATACACCTTTTAAGCYATTAACAGGGCTTGAAATGCGAGTAGGTAGTGACCCTAGATTGAGTGAGCTATTGGAAGAAACATTCATACAAGAGTTAAATGAAAATAGAGACGACATACGTAAAAAAGCAAAGGAARAYATTGGCAAAATACAGGAAGAAAACCGCAAAGCATTTAATAAAAATCGAAAAGAAGAAACAAAGTACAGGATTAACGAGCTAGTAGCCATTAAGCGAACACAGTTCGGTCCGGGATTAAAACTAAAGCCAAAGTTTTTAGGTCCGTATAAAATTAATAAGGTTTTGCCACACGGAAGATATGAGGTACAGAAAATAGGTGATCATGAAGGGTCCGATAAAACCATTTCAATTGCCGAGTATATGAAGAAGTGGGCGCCTTCAATTGAACCTGAGACATCATTCGGGTCGAATGACGCGTCAGGAGGGCCGAATGTAGGAAGGGAACACAGAAGCGGACAGAAATACTAATTATTACTTCCCTGACAAATTGACCGAACTTGACGAAACTAATGAAACGGACCMTARCACGRACAAGAACAGATGACAACGACACAGTTCAATTTGATCAGYGCYGCGAGCAAGTCGCTTATATAAAATCTAATCTAATAACTTAAATCTAAAACTTAAATTTAAGAATAAAACTTTGTACAATTTAAATAAAATTTAAATAAAATGTATTACATTTAAAACATTTCCTACATATATTTTTTTTAATGTTATTTGGAATAGTTTTTAATGCATATTGAAAGGTTTCGATATGACTTTTGTTGTTAGTTACGATAGTGTAATGTGATTTGACGCTTTCTGATGAGATCTGAGATGTGATGAGTTAAAGCAAAATTTTGAAACTAAAAATTGTTGTATCTGATGAGGTATATATGAAGCATACTGAGTAATTCTCACCATTTTGGTTCTATTTCCGTTACTATAATTACCTTAATTAGACTACGATTGGCATTCTTTCTAGAAAAAGAACAAACAATTTTCATATACTTAAACATATTAACAAACTAATCGGAAACTTTGCATGAGTGTGGCTTTTGAACCAAAGTTTAATCACATTTTAATCACGTATTCAACATATAAATATTACACGCTAAAGATTAAAAGCGACGCTTTCGGCAATCAACTTATAATTGCTTGGCTAATAGCACATGTAAAGTTTCACAATACTTAAATATGTGCATGCTTATGTGCAAGGTAAAAACACTCTAAAGCTGTAAGCTGTTCATATATGCACAGGATTATACATTCGACGCGCAGAAACATCTTTGTTTTGGTATTCGCGTCTTGCTACGTTTTAAAATCGCGATGTGCAAGTTTGACAGCAGCACCAGTCATCCATGTGAACACTCAAACGCATATTCAGTATAGACTCCATTGCTTACATATCTGTCGAGGGTAATCACGTATTTCCTTAGATTTAGCATGTAAATTAGGCTGACATTGCGTTCCTCTTAAGATGCATACATACATGTGTGTGTTCGTGGGATTGTGTGAGTTCTTTCTAATGTCTGTACATGAACTCGAGAAGTGAAACATCTGTTGGAGGAAATAAAAGTAAGGCAAAGCACATACAAAGGCGCAAAACTATAATGTCGGGCATTCGTAACCAAATTAAATATTAAATTATCAATCTTATGTAAACTCGTTAATATTCATAAACAGTGATTTTTTTTTTATTTTTATGGTGACTACTTTTTGTTTAGTTCTAATCAAACGCGACTGCCCAATATTACCCTTTCATCATATTAACTTTTATACAACCTGTCCAGAGAGCATCGGGAATTCTTCACTTCCCCCTCTCTTCTCCCGCTTATATGGAAAACAGGTACATTTATTTGTTGTTTACATTTAATCAAGTCAAAAACATTTTTTCAAGGACTCTTTTGTTTCCATTTAGGGGTCAAGTCAAGAAATCAAGGTGAACAAGACTAACAGCATTGAGAAAGTATAATAAAAACCTGCAAAAATTTAGTGTTGCAGCAATTGGTTTAATTTATATTAATGATTGAAATAAAATAGCCCAGGGTAGCTCATCAGGAAAGTATTGTATTCGAATTTTTCTAAGAAATTCGGAGGAAATCGCACTTTTTTTTGCATAATTTAAACTTGAAACTAAATAAAATTGGTGGGTTTATGTTGCGCTTCTTGTATTCCTTGCATCTTCATAATTTAGTGTTAAATTTTTTAAATACTTTTACTGAATAATTAAAATGGAAAAGAATGTGGCAACATTGTAATACTATGACTGGCAACATGCGTTCAATCTGTTACCGTAAAGTGGTTGCTTTGTTGTAGGCAAAATGCGTGCAGACGCTACCGAAAGGACACTTATACATGCAAAGAATCAGAATGCACGCGCTAAAATATTCCCGCTGTGGTTGTAACCACACCACGATTTGATGGAAGTTGTAAAGTAACGTCGTGAATATCTCGGCGACGTTGTGCAATGCACGCCTTCTTAAGCTTGCAGGCATAAAGGCCTGAGCTGGAGCGTCAGCATGTTGCCTGTCTTAAGCAGGTAATACATAGACAAAAGATTTTGCTGGCATTCGTGCACTACTTTTGTGTATGTATTAGTCGCTAGACTTTGACTTAGAAATGCATAAACCATTTTGTTTTATTACAGTGGCAGCTCAACAGAAACACTAAAGGTCTTCTTATAAGACCAAAGGCTTCACTGTCTAGTAACGATTCCTTTTCATATTCTTTGTGTATCTAACTATTATTTTAGAAGGGATAAAAATCTAAAATACTTAAATTCACAGCCAAGATGTTTATAACCTTTACTAGTAATACTCAATTTTGCTCTAAACTCTTTTAATTTTTTCGTTGAAACGACAGTACCATCTTCATAAGCTAACTCGCCAGCTATAACTTTGTTGTTGTAGTAAAAAAGATCTCAAAGACAATGAAGTTTCCAGTTCTTCTCCTGGGCACACTAAAGAAAGTTTCACAAACGAGCAAATAATCAGAACAATGAAACGCAAGCTGCAATCTGCCTACTTTTAGGCGCCACAATTAATCACATTAACCACATGTACAATCGTGTATTTATGATTGACTGTACACATACATTTATACATGTTTGTTCCAAATATTTTGCTTGCTTTCGCCATTGTTGTTTTGTCCGAGGGTCAGTTTGCTGAGTTCGTGTGGGCGAAACAATACCCAAGTTTGTCGCTGTTCTGAATTGCTGCACAATGATTGAATTTCTATTTCTGTTTTCAATTGTTTCTGCAGCCGATCTAAAGTGTGAGCATATCTCGTTTGGCTTCTCCAGAAATAATGGCTTTACCAAACAAGAAAATTGTAGGCATAGCAAACAATTGCGTTCAATTTAGGGTCATTGAATTAGCAGTGGCTCTAAATAATTTTTTTATCGCACAATAAACATTTGTTGAAGTAAAATCGCGTTATAGAGAAGAAAAACGTAGTTAACGAAGCTGTAGGAATATCATGTGACTTGGTTTGTATAACCACGATACTCGAGTCTAACCGCAATTCACTAGTTAGCTTACAAATATTTGCAGTATTTGTCAGCTTAAGCTCCTTTTAGTAAAGGCATACATATTTACCTGCCTATTAAGACACTTGTAGAAAGCGTTATTGAGACTTACCACTAATTATTTAAAACGAAAATATTAAAAAAATTGTAAAGTTAGATGTAAAGTAAGGTCCTACAGCATGCGATATCACACCCCTGACATTTATTTGTCAAAAATCATATAGACAATATAGTAAAATATTGTATTAGACTTTCGCAGTTGACATAATGTAAACTCTGGAACTCTGTGCTTTGCGGCAACAGTTGCTGCCATTAATAAGAGTGGTTAACCGCAAGCCACACAATATGTGCAGACATATACATGTGTGTGTTTATACGCATAAAAGTCATAGTGCACTTAATATCGTCTTTCTCTCCTTCAGCGCAACGTAACGGCTTGAAATCAGTGGGTGCAACAACTTTCATTGGCCCGTTTAGAACTCACAAATGACTATGTGTTAAGAACTTTACAACCGACAGCGTCTCGTAAATTGTCGCTCGAATTTAATTTCACTTATATAACCAACTATGATGTGTTTTATTCCTTTGTGTAGTAAGAAAAACGGTGTCTTAAATTTTATTATAATTTAATGGAAGGAAACTTTTCTTCGAATGATATCAATTCGATATTTTTCTGAAGGTTTCCTTTAAAGTCAATTTATTAACAAACAGATGAAAATTGATGCTTTTAGTTAAACTGAATACATGCGCTTTTCCGCCTGCATTTTCGACAAGCTTTAAAGCGTGCATCCCTTTAGCATCTTATATGCAGAATTAAACTTTAGCTAACAACAAGCACAGCCAGTAATTCTAGTCCAGTCAAAGTAGTAGATACATATTGTATATATTCTAGTTAATACTTTTCAAGAATTAAAAAAGTAGATTTTAAAAATACTGTGCCTCATCTGTGCTTTATTCAAAGTAATTATTGTATTAATTTTCTGTCCAAATTTCAGAATACCGACTTTGCTTTAACACCTCTCGGAATAAAGAGCAAACACATAATTTTTAAAGTACATGAATATGTATATAATACCTTGAAAATATACAAACTGCATCAAAAAATCCACAAAATGTCAAAGCGCATTCACGTTTACTACGAACCCAGCAGTGAAGCAGTCAACAAAACACCATGGCGTATACGCAATTTAATTGAGCGAAAATTCATATCAATGTATGCAGTGAGTTGAGCAATTTTTAATAATTGTTCAAAGAAATCACTTGCAACGCTCTTTTTACAAAGTTATATGTAGTTCTACAAATATGAAATAGAAAGTCGTTTAGTTGAAATCGGCAACAATTTTCTCAGTAACATTGATGTGAAAGCATCCTTATTTATATACATAACCACAACTTTATTTTCATGCTTAAACATCTTCAAAGAAGGCGCACAAATTTCACCTATACTTATACAAATAGTACAGTAGAGCAAACAGCGCTAGCAGGCAAAAAGTTATGGCCGTATAGAGTTTTAATGTTTAAGGGGTAAAAAGAAAACCAGTTATCAAATTTAAATACAAGAGATCAGTAAGGATTTTAAACCCATTTGCATCTTGTATTGGTAGTTTTTGCAACTTTTTTTTTTTTTTGCGTCATTTATAGATACCACACCCTTAATTTATTATAACATTTTTATTTTATTTTGATTATTTATCAGCTAAATTTTCTCTCGTATGAAGAAATGAACACCCTGTAAACAGTTTCAATTCAAATATTTACAAATAATAGTATGCAAAACAAAGTTAATCTGAATAAGTATTTAACACAGATGTGAGTCTAATTTTTATTGCAAAAAATCTTAAGCAAATGACATGTAAACAATAAACCAAGCTCAACCGCAATTCTCACAGCAATTATTTCATTATAAATGCCGTAATAAAATGTATTTATGTATTGATGGTGGATTTAAATTAAAATCCATAGTATAGTTCACAAAATTAAATATTAGTATGGAAAGAAGTGTATAACAGACATATTTTTAAACAGAAGATAATAATCGAATGAATACAGAGGTTTGATAGAAATTTTCACAAAAGGAATATATAGTGACCTAATGGCATTTAATTCATGTTTTTCCAATAATGTGCCTTCATTAAATAGGATCCTTTCTTTCACACCTTTTGTAAAGCAACAGTTTCACCTCGCAGCCACCCATGCGTATATGTGACTACAAATAATAGTTTTCTCTAGGTAGCCAAAAAAAAACATCCGTTTGAAAGCGAACCAGCCTTCAGCAAGGTTATGCGCTGGGTTTGGCACCCATTACATAATCGCTATCAATGAAAAGAAAAAAGAGCAGCCTCGGATAAGGGACCCTTCTTTGGATGGCAACCCCTGCAAACATGTTAAGGACGACGATTTAAGGGCATGCACCTGGATTGACCGGTCCCTCAATTTGGAAGGTGCCACTGTTACCCAAATTTCAACTCGTCCAGTCATCCTGAACATTGTGATATATAAAACCCTATATCTACCTCGTTTTGTTATACTCTGTAGCAACATGTTACAAGAGTGTAAGAAATATGTACTCCCAGCATATTACTACCTCAGCATTCCTGAATGCAGCGCGTTGATAAATAAAATACAAAAACTTTTTGCGCAGAGAATGTCAACAAAGAAGAGAGGTGTGAAAAATAAATTTGTAACTGACACTTTTGGGCAGCGAACGGTCCATAGAACTAAAGTGAAAGTAAGGGCTTAAACAGAAAAAAAGTAAGAATTTTTTAAATGTTACGCGTTTCTCTCTGCCATCAATATATTTCATACATTATACCCATTGCCGCTGGTCTTCAACATTTTAGTGCACCAGGTTGCAGTATACCTCTCCCTTTTCTTCTTATTAGACTAATTTCAAAGCTTGACTGACTGCCCGTTTCTAATTAGTTAACATTGTTCTTGTTTCGTTCCCACTTAAGTGGTTGACACCGCCACTTAAGCACCCAACCG
Organism: Bactrocera latifrons; assembly: GCF_001853355.1. Classification (NCBI taxonomy): domain Eukaryota; kingdom Metazoa; phylum Arthropoda; class Insecta; order Diptera; family Tephritidae; genus Bactrocera; species Bactrocera latifrons. Next base: position 26,867 of record NW_017537089.1, on the reverse strand, counting down.
AAATGTTATGCAATAATGCACTGGCAAAGAAGAGTGATAAATTTTAGAAACAAAATGGAGAATTGGCAATTAATATAATAATATTATACTTGTATTAT
>NW_017537089.1:10127-26534 GCF_001853355.1 Bactrocera latifrons | reverse complement strand
TTTTTTGATGTATTGTTTTTCAGCACTTCAGACATTTTGATTGACTATAATATTTCAAATCTTTTTTTTTGTAATCGATATCACTAAAATTAGTGCAGTTACTTAAGTAATATATTACAAAAATGAACTTAATAAACTTAATATGATTTATAAAAAGCAAGTAAAGTGACAGAAACTAAAAACAAATATATTTATAACCGACGGAGTCTCTCGGCAGAGTTTTCAGCTGAATACAAATTTCCATTTTAGAGTTGCCAGCTCCTTAAGCACAAACTGCATTTTAATCGCAATTAAGCCAACACATTCAACACCTTGTTGCTCACATATGATGTTATTCATACTCTGCCAGCTTTTGCTTTCAAGTACATCTCTAGGAGTTCAAGCAACCTTTACTAACAGCAAAACTCACTTGAGACTGTCAAAGCGGTGCAACACAAGCTTACAACAACATAACATAGGCAAACAACATAACATACACGAGAGAGTGGTGCTGCCTAGAATTTGCTGCGGTTAATTTATGTTTTATGCAGTTTCCAAAAGAAGCACTTTAGATGCATGTAAAGGATGTTACACTGGTATTGCTATTAGGAACAAGCATGAATACGTAGCGTTTGCGAATTGAAACTTAATATAGAGTGCACTTTTATTGCAGATTTCAAGCCCTAGGTTTTTGATTTTTATGTTTAATAAAGTCACCTATTTTTCTCATTTGAAAAACTATATTTCCTTCTCTGGTAGTCCTGCATGTTTATTTACTTCTTACAAAAACTCGCAAGCTACCGAATTTCCGCATTACCATAAAGCCGGCTTTTGTGATCTCGTCGATGTCCCAGAGTATTTCAAACGGCAGTTGTTATGCAATATCATAATTACAGTTACGTCTTTGTAAATCAAGTTTCTCCTTGAATTTAATTTAAAAATTTCCATTGAATGCTTTTGCTTCTTTTTTAAATAAAACTCATATTCGTGCGAATTTCGCGTGGTTGTGGCAATGGAGTGGGGGAATTTCTTTTTAAATAAAAAAAATAATGTACTCGCTTAAGGCAATAATACATCATTTTAAAGATATATTTTCTTGGCAAAAAAATAAATTTTGCGCTAAATTTCAAATCACGTCGTTATGTTTTTCACATTGTACCAAAAAAGTTTAAACAGTCTTACAAGAAGAAGAAAACAATCGAAGCGTGCTCCTTTGCGCTAGAAAATAATGAGTCACGCTAGAAATAAATCCAACAAAGTATGGAAAGAACTTACTTGGCCTTCGTGTGAGAATTCATATGAAAAATTGCATCTTACTCCATGAATTACTAAATGTGGGTTATGGTAAACGGTGCGTAATAAACTCTAACCTTTAGCTGCAAATTTACGAAAATACTGCGGCCGCCATTACTTCAGCTTTCAAAAAAGTTCACTTCTTTGGGTACACTTGGCAAAAAATTCTAAATAAAGCGCGAAGCACATTAACGGCAAAACCATATAAGGGTATTTAGCAACGGGTCTACGTGTATATTTCAATTACTATCATACTACACATAATCCTAAATAAATGGGTCTGACTTATGGTCTGCCATGTACACACTTTGCGAAAAGGCAAGTAACATTAAGAGCTTAGTTTTATATGTGATTGGATAATTGTTGAAGGAATTTATTGGTCATTTGCAGAAATATAGTCTATTAAACATTATACCACAGCTATTACATATTTATTCAAATCAAATTTATTAGTTTGGGTAATTGTTGTTCGCAATCAAAGCAATTACAATTTTCTGATTGCTGATTGTAATATATCTTCTTGGGCCTTTTCGCACTGGCTCTGTGTGGTTAATGTGTGATTAACTCAATTACTGACACTTGCTGCGAAATATTTTCATAATAAGCCCATTCAATCTGGCCCTAATTCATTTGTTGGATACGTGATTTGTCTTCAGAAAATTTGTCGCTTTGGGTGTTTTGTGTGTGAGAATTCTAATAAACGGTAGTAAACTAGCCTTGCCTTAGAAAACCACTTCAACGCGCTTATTTACAACTGATTAGGAAAACTGCTGAGCTACTGATGCTGCCAATATTTATTAATTAGCCCATTTCATTATCACTGGCATTATTACAGAAATTTAAACGAACTCTGCCATTTTCGAGGCTTATGCTGAACATATATAACTTTCTAACCACGACACTCATTCCCCTCTCAGTGCGACAAATGCTAATAATTCACAAACATTGCAAGTGTGAAGCGTTAAGCTCCGCAACAACAATCGCAGAAATTAACATTTTGAGTCTGAATTTTAGCACAAATCGCTGCATTAATGCACAATTAACTGTGGCACACTGTGTGTGGTTGTTGTAACGGAATATCACGCAGATACGCACTATTTTGTGACTGCTGTTTGTTTGTGCGTATACGATGTATGCGTGAATACGCACCTCTTCTGTATATGTTATTATGAGCCTGGTTTGTTTTAGTGACTGCGTGCGTTTCCGTGCAGAGCCAGAATGCTTTTTTGCATTTACTTGTTCGCCTATACTAACATTCCACTTGAATAATGTTCAAGAATGTTGATATGATACAATATTTTGTTTATTCTAAAGCAAAATTTGACAATGACACCATAAAATTAATCCTATATCTAGTATTCAAATAGTTACAGAAATACGCTGCTGAATGAAGATCTTTTTTTCTTAAACAACGAATTACGGAAACTGTTTCCAAATATTTCAAAAACTGTTACCAAAGCATTTCTTTTTTCACGGAAAATATAAAACTCTCTTCTCTTCTATTATCCAAAACTTTTACACCCTCCTCAGCACTTCAGTAACTATTGGCGAAAATCAGCAAAGACACCTTAAGTAGCTTTTAAAATTTGTGGGCCATTTAGTACCAGACTGTTGTCAGCAAGGCCCAATTTTTGCAGAGGTCATTACAGAGCAACTGCCCATCATTCGCTTTGGCTTTCAAAAGCAGCAACTTTGCCAATAAATTTCTCAAAACAAAAAGGCGTTGCTATTGGGCACGTGCAAGTTAGTTTATATATCTTTAAGAGATCATGTGCAAACAAGCCTGAGTTTTACGTGCGGGAAGTGACTTAGATGTATTCCATTACATATATTTTCATATAACAGGCATGCGAAAATATTTCTAATTACCTTATTTGTGAGTCCCACTGGTAATTTTGTTGAGAAATATAATCCGAATTGAATACTAGCGAATACTTATTGTTATTCACAGGCGAATACGGTTGAAAATTTAACTACTGGCTCATAATTCCGGCCTCTTTTAATGAATACCTTCGCACAAATACGCATAACACAAATAGTATTCCTTGTTGACAGTTTGGCCGGTCGAAAGGAATTCGGAGTGCACAATAATAAGCGATAATCATTAAAAACTGTCAACATCATCCTTCCATACATTTTTACCTCCTTTGACAGTTTGTTTTCAGCTTCGCCTCACCTTTGCTACGATATTCGACCAATTGATCTTGCGTTTTCGGGTCGTAAGCATAGATCAAAGGCTCATCGCCATATTTCATTGCATCCTGATGGTCGGAAATAATTGTTTCACAGACGTTAACACAACGCTGTTTTTCGAAAAAAAAAATTTTTAATTTTGGTACCAATCGTGCTTTCAGTTTCTTAGGCGCAAATTATCTTTCAAAATGGTTTGGACTTATCCTTCCGATATACCAATAATGCTAATAAGATCTCTGACTGTTAATCTTCAATTCTCTATCCCTAATTACTTTATTTTTTTTTTACGTATTGATTCCCAGTTGCAGGCCGTCCTGCACATGGTTCGCCGTCAACGCTACCTTATTGGTTCTTTGGTCACTAAATACATTTTATTAACATATGATTGCCAAAGTTAAGTTGTTCGGTTGGTTGATGCTTATCTATATGTGAACCCCAATATGCCGAGCTCAAGAATGTTTCCGTTAAGCACGAAGCAATAAAAGCAAAGTGCTTGAAATAAAATAAATAAAAAGAAATAATAATATACAAAAGCGCACATAGTGAGTACGTGCACTGCCCTTTTGCACGTCATTTTAGCTCTCAGCAGCCTTGCAACTTAGATCCACTCCCTTTTAGTGCATTTTAGTATGCTACATCGTTAAAAACGACTGCCATCGATGAAAGTGTCAATGAACGAAATCAATTGTGAAAATAAAATTAATAAAATTTTACAAACCTAAATCTAATAAGAATTAAGTGATCTTTTCAGCAGCCGATTAACCAAATATGGACACCATATTCGATTTGAAAACCAGACATAATGATGTATTAAGATATTCTGGATATAATATAATCTATAATGTGATGTGATGCTAGCATTTGATAAGAAGTGATTTGCTATATAATATAGTGATGTGATGTATATACAGTCAGATGGTGTAATATGGCGATGTGAATATTTGATGTGAAGTAATAAGATTTACTATGATATGTTGCGATATAAGATGATGTAGTAAAATTCATTTATTATATTCAGAGTACTCATTTATACGCAAGTGGTCTCATAGAATTGATGGTTAGAGTAACAGTTTTACCTTGGGTAGTGATATTGTTTTCAGTTCAAAGCCCACTATAACAGTTTCTCAAAACGTTTTGTTTAATAAAGATAAGTAAGCATCGGTCCTTCATTCATGCCAAGTGGACGCCCACCCATTCAAAGCCTGAAGCACTTACCGCTTAGTCTAATCTTTTCACATCAATATAAGTGTTATCTTTAAAAAAACAGTTTGAGGGATCACATATCCGCTTCGTTTTTAGTCCCTTAAATAGTTGAGGCCCTATGTTCTACCCAGGAACTACGGGAAAATATATATATATAAATAGTTTATCAAAAAAGCTCTCACTGTTCGAACTTCAAACACTCAAGTGTTATCTTTGAAATATTCACATTTTTAAAAACAATTCAACGCCAACGTCTGCCCTGTAGTCCTACAAAATTATATCCCGCAGCGTGTGTAGGAAGTGCTTTAAAAACTTGTATTAATATGTACCTGCAATGACAGCAAATAAAATTCAGACAGAGTATTTGAGGCATACTTCCAACCTAAAAATGTCTACATATGTCTATACATTGGATGCATACATACGAATATGGACATCATATTCATTGAGGGCAGATGTGCAGAACAGTAGTCCAAACAAATGTTAACATATATTTCTGGCAATACCGGCATCAGCAACAGTAGTTTGCTACCTTAAATGGTTCGAGGCAACATCTGCGTTTATACGCCTCCACACACACCCTCAATAACTACTCTGCCACTGTCAGTGTTCGTATTATATTGCCATGTACATTTGTTCAATATTATTATCGGTGGCAGTAAAATATTTTTCATATCAGCAAAGAGTATGTTTTGAATACCATTTTATTGCCGGCCATAAAAATTATGCAAAGTGTTATTGCTGTTAGATCTTAAAGCTGCAGAGCCTTTGGTGAGACGCTGCTGGTAGAGCACAGGCTTAAAAGGCGGGGTAAGAATGTGCAGAGATTCGATATTTATAAATGGAATGAATTTGTAGCTTGGTAGCAGCAAGCACACCAGTAACAGTCGTACTAGGGTATAAATATTGTAAGTTATATGTAATTGCTTGTCTAAAATACTATTAAATTATCGATCTCTATAGAATTTCCATAACAAGCATTTGCATAGAAATTGATTTTATATAGATAAAACACAACTGGCACAATTTAGTCACACTTATATTAGTAATTTCATACACTTTCACAGAAGTTATAAATACATGGACATACACATGTAACGACATATTTATATATGCCTTATTTTTCGAAGTGGCTTCCACACATCACATATCTGCAGTTTCAAAATAATGGAATTGCTTAATTCTTATGATGATGGCGAATGAAGAAGAGAATGGTTCATTCAAAGAAAAACGAAATGCAAATAGGTATGCATAATACTATGGCAACTGACATCAGCTGTCTATTTGGATATAACTGAAATGAATAAGACAAGCAACCTGCTTTCAACAGACTATTCATGGAATGGAGTATAGAGTCAGCATGTAGTAACCTACGAAGGATATTTCATTTTATCTTAAGGGAAATATAGACCTATACGCAAACATACATATTTTGAAATACTACTCGTGTAATAAAATAGGCCACAACATGCAAATAAACAAATTCTTGAAGCCTTAACACTACTCGTGGGTCTACTTCGGTAGATGAGCAGTAATGTGCTGGTCACGCTGTCTAGCCAGCGGTCTATGAGTGTTGCACCGTTAGCTTTGTATGCAAAGAATTTGTGAAAGAATGCAGAACACAGCAAAAGGAAGTCAACATATAGAATCGAAAGCGAAGGTGTTGTTGTGTACACCTAAAAGAAAAGATATTTCTATGCCTGAGTATAAATACTAAATATTTTACTTGCAGATTTATTTTGTTGCTTTCGTGGAAATTGGAATTATTTTGTAACGACATCTTGATAATTTTTCTTCCGAAATTTCTTCTATGAGAAAATTTTTTCCTAAACAATAAATCGCAAGAAAGGAAAATTAAAATATGTTATAGAAATCAACTGTTATAGATGTTTTGTACAACTTTTAAGACTCCATACATCCAAAAAGAAAAATTTATAATTTATCTCCTGTAGGCAAATATAGCATGTTCGAAACGGAGGAATAATCAGATACTATGGCGCTCACTTCTAATTTCAACAATTTCATGGTGCACGTACACCGGTACATTTATGACTGTCTGTCTTTTCCTTCAAAGTTACTACAACTAAAGCTGCGGCGAATTCAAGTAAGCAGGGTATTGAGGTATTGAGGTATTCACTTCGTGCGTACAGAGCAAATGGAAAAGCAATGAAGCAAGTAAGAGAGAGCAGCTGCCGAAGAGAGAGCAGCAAATTTGAGAAAATTGAGGAACTTCGCTGCAGTATGGCAAACGGAACTCATATTAGTATCCTTTGAATACTTGAGGTGGCACATTATGTGAAGCGGTGCAAAAGTGATTAAAATTGCAAAATAGCAGAGTTTGCACAAGCAAAATTACAGCAAAAATATATATAAAATTTGGAGCTGTAAATTTCTTTACTAAAGTTTTTCAGTTGTACAAATATCAGTTATTGCTTTTGGTATGATAAAGGTAATAAAGACTCCACTTCTCAAAACAATGCAAGCATGGAACCACAGAGAATGTGGCGTAAAAAGGGCTTACAGTAAAAATTAAAACAAAAAAGAAATACATTTTTTTAATTCCTTTTCAATAGTTTATCTTCCTGCATCAAAGTAACAACTTCCTTAATCAACGAATTACCCTTCTAAGTATGTGTGTGAATAACACAACAACAGAAAACGTACAAATCCCGTTATGCCAATGAAAGCTCTTTCTGAATGTAAATATTTACCTTGGTGGCTTCCAAACAATGCACGAAAAGCTAATTTACAAAATAATTTTTTGAAGTAAGGAGACATGCAAATGTTTACAAACAAATCGCGCCCGAATAAGCATACAAATTGGCGCCCAGACGCTTAGTCGCATTAGGCGCGTAATTCATTTTGCTAAAATGTTTTCTCTTGTATTACTTATTCCACATTTTTGCCGTATACTTAGACTTGGGCTTTTGTTGATGTTGTTAGCCACAATTTACAAATTCTGCTGGGAAATATAAGTACAGTGAAGGAATATTAAGACTTCCAGAAATTATTAAAAATGTACTATATTTACGAACTTATATAAATTAAGCAATAAAAATAAATAGTAACAAAACAATTTTTCAGACCCACCAGCAAGTAATTCCATAGCACATCCAAAGATGGCGGGGTAATGGTGGGTACTAATCAGGGTGATCCATTTCGAGGTTCCCAACTTTGTTAAAGAAAAAACCAGAAACTTTAACTTTAATGGAGAGTATTAATTATTATTCGAAAGAACTTTCATTGGCATTTATTTTTGATGATCGCCTCTTTCAGATGTTGGCCGCGCCTACGTCTCGGATGGTCTATCCGTTGCGTCAAATTTTCGATGACACGTTCGAGTGTTTTGACTTGTAACTGGCGAATACCACGCGTGATGTTTTACTTCAAATGCGGGATTGTCTGCAAAGACTTTCTAGCTTTCATATCCCCACAGGTAAAAGGGCATGATATCACATGATCTTGAACATGAAATGATATGGTCACCAAAGTGTTCTATTTGAGGTGATGTGATGTGTGGGAAACGTCACCGTTTTGTTGAAACCAAATGTCGCCGAGATCACGAGCTTCAATCTCAGGCATCCAATAGACGGTTATCATGGCGCGATAACGGTCGCCATTAATGGTTACATGCTCGACATCATTTTGGGAGAAATAAAGACTGGTGATTCCAGAGATTCAATGGATAAAATGACAGCCTTGAATCTCTTCAGGTTGTTCCTCGTCCCAAATGCAACAATTTGCTTGTTTACGTACTCATTGAGCCAGAAGTGAGCGTCATCGTTGAACAGCATTTGACATCAACTGATCATCTTGGAACTTTTCAAGAGTCAATAGAGCAAAGTGATGTCGCTTGGTCGAGCGGCGTCAGTTCTTGCACAACCTTTTCTTTGTACGCTTATAATTTAAGATAATTTAATTCCGACAATATTAATATTACCGAAGAAAAAAACATAACTTGTGAAGTTGGATTCGAGCCAAATTTTCTAGAAATACTTGTCGAAATGGAGGAGACGTTAGGCTGAGCACACATTTATATATAAGTAAAAATATGTTCCCCAGACAAGTTGATTTCAATATTTTACAAGAAATTGACTTATTCCGTCCCATAAAACAAAGTTGTAAAACAAATTAGGAGGTCTACATCGACATGCACTGAATTTAGTTTATTGTTGTTAGAATTTATAAAACTACTTAATATCCAACAGTATGAGGACCTTAGTTAATTAAAACTCCAAATTTCATAAGAAAGCATGTTCGAAAGGCACTCATGAATATGTAATTATAAACCACAGACACAACTCATTTCATTAACATAATAACTTATTGAAGAAGTAGAAGGAAATTGGCGCATAAATTATGAGCTATCAACTGCACGCACACACGCACATTAAATGAGAGTACGTGAATATGGAATAAATCAAAACATTTTCACTTACATTGCTTAGCATGACTTATACGCTTGCTTTAAATAACATATAAAGTCTACTTTTAGGCGTCATACAAACAATGCCAAATTTACCACCGTTTCGCTCAACGAAAAGTTGTAATTAACTACCGTGCACATAAGTGCACTTGAGAGCATTAACTCAACACGCACACAAAGTGGTGTGCAGTCTCTACGTGTATATGTGTATCTGAATGTATTTGGTTTTCGTTTGCTACATTGCGAGTTGCTTAAATATTGCAAAAGTTTACACTTTGTATAGGGTTTAACCTTCATGTAGCTTATTATGTTTCAAAAGAGTGTTTGTTATGTTGTTTCAACAACTTTTTAGATAAATTGTTGCTTATTACCGCGAACAGCGCTGTTCTCATTATGCAAACGGGAAAAAATAAAAAAATAAGAAAGTACTAGGGCTTAAGGTAAAGTTTTTATGACTACAAGAAGGCTCAGCGCCGAAATGCGTTTCGTTAAAACTCTAAAAAGAGCGAAGGATATACTGCCTGACCAACAGCGGTACCCTGTGCTCCTTATTAAGTCATTATTAAAAAGTTGGTTTTATGGTATCGCCTTGTGACTAAAATATTCATTGGCCGACCGGACGCCCAAAAAAAAAGAACTAAGTGTAAACGCCAAAAATTATGCAAAGAACTAAAAGTAAAACACACGCACCTTCTCAACACATAAATGTATCTACACAAGGGATGAAGGCTACGAATACGCATTTATTGTGATAAAATAATGGAGAAACAAGTGTAAAGGTGCGCATAACAACAATAATGGCTTGTTTTTGCCTCACACGCAAATATGATACTGCCGCCAGGCACCGCTTTGTACGAGGCTAACACTTTGCGTCGAATTATACCCAAATTAAAGATATGTAAGTATTACAATTTATGTGTAAAGCAAAATGTATACTTAATTATATAAAAAAGAGAAAAAAGCGGAAAAAGTGTGCAAACTGAGAAAAGGTTTCACTACCAATACTTGAGGCTCACTTCCATTGTATGCATATATTTGGTGCTCTGTCGGGTATTTGTTCGTTGTTTACACCTTAAGTCATGAATTTCAATGATACAACATGAATGAACAACATGAAAAAACAAGAAAACCTTGCGTTGCACCAAGGCTATGAATACCATTCACAAGTATAAAACATTCCTTACAAGAACTTGAATGACACAAACTCCCGATCGTGCACTTTGTATGGTAGCTATATGCGGTATTTTCCCGCCATCGGGATTTTCGACAAATTAATAGCTTACAAATTAAGGATACCAAGTTATGGTCCTTTTCCATCAGATCTTTCCAATAGAGAGGAGATCTTACTTTTCGTCTGCTTATCCTGGCTGGTACTGCTTGGAATACTTTCAGAGCTGGAGTGTTTTCATGAACGACATGACCTCGAATATTGTACCTTCTCTATTTAGCTATGCAGCTCGAACTATTTTCTCCAGCAGTAGGTTGAAGAAGTCGCACTATAGGGAGGCGCCTTGTCTGAAATCTCGTTCGGTATCGAAAGACTGGGAGTGGTCCTCCCCTATCCTGCCGGAGCTTTTGGTATCTTTGTGAAGATCTGGTCGGTTTTTGATTTCCAGTTCTAAAGCCAAACTGATAAGGTCCAATCAGTTTGTTGACGGTAGGCGTTAACCTTTCACCCAATACGCTGACCATACTTTCGTTCGAATGTATTTTACAAAGAAGCTGATGCATGCTCCTTATCAGTTCTTCGCCGCCGTATTTGAATAGCTCGACCGGCAATCCATCGGCTCCCGCTGCTTTGTTGTTCTTCAGATGTGTAATTGCTATTCGAACTTCTTCATGGTCGGTCATTGAAACGTCTTCTCCATCGTCATCGATTGGGGAATCGGATTCACTTTACTGCCATTCAGCAGGTGGGTGAAGGGTCTCCTTCCTAATTTGGATATGACCTGTGGCTCATCTCGTCATGTTGATCATCTATGTGTATATATTTTATAGGGTCTCCGATATTTTATTGTATGTATTACAAACCTCGCGGCAAAGGTTACAAAGTTTGCCTAACTAAGAAGACACCTAGTTGTTTTTAAGTAAGATTACTTACAACATATCCTCAAACTTTTCATCAAAATTATGTAGGAGATGGAGTTCCTTCATTTTGACCGGTTTACTCTGTTCGACTAACAAGTTTTATGAGTTGTTGCGTCTGAAGAGCTCTTCCGGAGGTCTTGGAATGTGGACTCGCAATGGAGTTTTTACAAATATGATCACTCTTATTTAAAAAGTAACTTTTGAGGCTTTGAAGATAATGCTGTGTTTCTAGCAATCACTGCTTAAAGCTTACATTTGTGCTCCTGAAATAGCATTTTGGCCGCTTTTAGAGAGTAAAATAATGTGGATTTAAGACAACGTCCAACTGTCAGATCTGTAGTTTCTCAATAGTTCTCAAAACTATATATAATTATTATAAGATGGAATTAAGAAAAATTTTTATACAATGTTTTTCGCTAATTATATTCTTAAAGATTTCATTTTAGGCATATAACTGTACTCTACATTCTATCCTCTCCAGTTCCCAGCTTTATATTTAAACTTCTAAAACTTTTATGTCTAGATGGTCACTTTCAATCAGCCTTTTCAGGCGCCGTTGTTAAACTTACGTACAAAGAGTAACAACTTTTGCAGAACCGCACTTGTGCAAGAAAAATTGTCACTGCAAAAAGCTTATTAATTCCTTTGATTTTGCTTTCATTTTTCAACGTTGGACAAGAGTTTGTTGTACGAATTGCTCACGCGACAGTGCCAATGACACTCAGTGGTCATCCACATCGTAAAGTTCTAAAGTTTACTTGACCCAACTCAGCGTGTCATGTACTTGACGTATCCGCCTTTCTTGTAGCATCGCCAAACGCCTCTTAGCACACTAACTTTGGAGAACTCTTCGCTGGTGCTCGCCATTTAGGCTGCCACTACATAGAGATAGACGACAAGGAGGCCATTTTTGAAAAGGCGTGGAAAGTATGAGCAAACTACAAAATTGCTGCCATACGCCAAGCGATAACAGCAAGCAAACAAGAAGAAGCAAGCCAGCATCTGTTGCGTGCAAACTTGGCTTAGTTACTTCGTTAGTTGCAGTGTGGTCCCTACTCATTCAATTGCAGTGGCTGCTTAAAGTCTTGTAACAAATTATTATCATAAATTCTTGATTCTGATTGTTCGAAAAGAAAGAAAAATTGAGTGTGCATCAGAATTTTTTTCTTGCCTCTTTTGTGCGCGTGGTTTCTTACTTTTGTCTCTGAAGATGGAAAAGTAAAAATCTTTTCGTGATAATACTTTTAATTTATTGATTATTAATTCGTCGAAATATATTTAGGAGTAGAGAAGAAAATGTATTATTTCTTTCAAAAAATTTCAAATGAAATAAGCTGTAAAAGCAACTAAAACAAATGCCTGTCCAATACGGTGAGCCGTTAATTGAGATAAAATGGGAAAACAGACACCATCTAAAAGTAAAGAAAATTAGAGAGTAACGTACTCTGGTATGGAAGTATGGATACCAGCTGTCAATCATTCAAGTTTCTTTAGCAGAGTCTTAATTTGAACAAAATCGACTATCAAATATTCAACGTAAAGTAAGGTTAGTTAGTATGACTGATCGTCACTATGTGAATAGCAACGAAAGCTGTTCCTTTTATATTCCCAAAAATTTTAGATAGTTTAAAACATACCACATATTTGACTAAAATTGATCTCAACAACTCTGAAAGGTTCGCCAAAGTGTATACAAAGATATTTTAGCCAATCGCAAATAATGTTATGAAATCCAAAGCTGTGAGCAGAAGTTGAATAACCAAATTATTTGAGGATATTAATAAAGGTGTCAAACACTCCTTGGCAAGTCTTAATTACAAAGTCAGCTTACTCAACTTAGATATGTTCCCAGTGGAAGAACCGCCTTTAGGAGGCTTCGCGATACCCAAGCTCTCAGCGATGTTAGCAAATTAAAATAGCGGAGTATTTAAGAATGTACCTTTTTGGGACCCCATACACCTCTGTGTTTGGAGTGGTACCTTACACATGCTTATCGAATGTGTTTTCAAATATCCTCTACTAGAGAGCAATCAAAGCCATTTTGAATAACATATAAAGGGCCACTTGTAATTTACTGCCAAAAATACCTTAAATTCCCCGACATCTGCTCCTCGGCGCTGAATTATTATGATATATTACTCTTACTGAAGCACATTATTAACAATTGAATTCACAGCCGATGTTCTTCATAGTACAATTAACTCTTACTTATAAGGTCACATATGTATTTGTATATGAATATGTATGTATGCTTTACAGTCGTGGCCTTGCGCATAGCTTGAACTTTCCACACATAATTATATGCGAAACTAATCAAAAAGAGAGAAAAACCTAGACCAGAGGCATGCAATGGCATGTGGCAATGGAGGCATGCTGGAAAAGTTCTCTCATTTCCGTTTCCATAAATTATGTCTATATGTACAATACGAACTACTATTTACAGTGCTAATTAGTTGAAAGTTCCTGCAAAGACCAGCAAAAGCTACTATTTTCGAGCGAGTATAAATATATGTTTTTGAATTAAAACAACAACAAGTGTACTTGTAACACACATACAAGTATGGGTGAGTGCTTGACTTTGCTTTTTGCCTTTTCCACCTTGCCACACTCTCACATAATTATGTGTAACAGAACTTGTTTTTGTTGTTGTTTTCATCGTGCCGACGCATAGAATAATAAAATTCAATTTAAGTTGCAGTTAAAGTGGCCAACACTTGCAATTATTGCAAACGAATCAGGTGCACTAGCAACGGAGAGAAAAGTTGTGCGGACGCATAAGCGAGGAGAAATTCGTAAAATGTATGCGAAATCATAAATTTGTTGTTGCAATTCTGCAAGAATTAACAGGCGTGAGCAAAGCACTCAAGAAAAAGTTTGTTGCCAGCAATTGAAACAACAAGTGGTGGCAGTTGCTGCTCATTATGCATTGTTCGCCATGCGGTCATTGAAATTGTAGATTTGAAAGCTTGTGAGAGTTTTAAAATACGAAAAAATAGTATTACTATAATCACATCTCCAAACTAAAATGATGGAATAATAGATTTCCAAATCTTTTCATTGCTGAAAGTACTATAAAAAGAAAGGAAGGTACGTCAGGATTTTTCAACGGGGCAATCCTTTAGCTTATTACTGAACCAAGCACAAATACATTCAAAACGCCGAAAAAGTCTTCTCTCAGAGGTTCTACGGCATATATTTATAGGGTGTTTTAAACAATTTGTTTTTCACACACAAGCTATATAAGCTCACAAGCGCATTCCTTTCAAATAAATTCTCATAAACGTGCGAAACGTARAGCAMAAGSGAGATAAAGCAGCSKTCGTGCCATAAAAAYCATAAATAAACTKATTGTTGAGCGATAGCCACGKMCACACCCCATTATATGAAGAGCCACAGTCGTTGGGGCCAACTAGTCACTCTTTAGCTGCATATTTTCTATGCTTAAGACAATTTTTATTACGAAACTGAATGAAGCCAGCGCAGTAGCTTGGACACAGCTTGATGGCTGGACGATCTCATAACGCTGCGGTTTATTATTAACTTTATWGTTGTATTTTACCGCATTCTTCATATTGCAATATGCGAAATTGAAATGTAAATGGAAATTTTAAGAGCAAAAATGCGGAACCATGAAGCAATAAAACGAGRAAACAATTGTGTGGCRGAAAATTGTTGCCTGKGAGCAACRAMAAYGAGGATRGAGTGGAAAYGGTGCAACGAAATTGAAATTTATTGCAATATATTGCGGAATGAAAGTATGGAAATGATGTTGGTAAGTGCGATTGTTGAGAAAAGCTTTTACAATTTTTTTTATAAAAGCAACTTTCGATATGGCGGATATAAGGCCAGATCTTAAATCTGATCGTAGGCCTCAGTAAGATTTAAAGACCAATCCCTACACATCATCAGTCTTATTAAGAAATAGAGTAGAGCAAGGAGCTCTTCTGTTCAGTTTCGATTCATCCAGACTAAACAGTAAAGGCGAAGGTTAAGTTGAGCCGCTTCAGACATTTATAAATATGTTAAAGTACAACCTCTTCTTTATAATTGTATCTTATGCATCTTGCATCCCCTCGCCTTCTAAATGTACCAAAGTTTTTTTATGTGTAGTAGGAGAAAGCATCAAAAGCCGGAGCGCGGAACTTCAATCCGCCAAACCTAACCTATTCTCAACTCATATCTCTCACACGGAACCACCGGATTAAGTATTACTTCTTTGGTGGAGAGAAAGACTTTAAGTATGATCTATCATACGAACTCACTGATGCCAATGAATTGTGTGTTCACATATCATTGAAGCCAGAAAAGCCGATATATAATTAAAAATAAATATATATTTTCAAACATTTACATACAGTATCCAATAAAAATAAAAATGCATAGGGACGCAAATCATAAATTTACAGAAGAGATAACATTAAACACACACACACACACATGTATTAAATTGTGGGTTCAAAGTCCTTTGGTTGAGGTTTGCAACCATTGCTGCCACATTTTGATGCTTTTTGTTACTCCTCCAAGTTTTCTTAATTCAGTTCCGAGAACTTGCTGTAATCAATAATATACCTAGAGATATACATATGTATGTATATCCGTAATAAATATAGACACAGTGGAATGTTAAATAATGTGTGGTACTCCACCATTGCCTGCTAAGGGTATTTCAGAGATATTCCTGTAATGAAATGCCTTCCGTGAATGCGCAATTGTACGCATAACGGTCAGTGGTTAACGGAATCCATTAAAAAACTTCTAGAAATTCACGACTCTTACGTGCTCAACAGTTTTCACTCAAGGCATAATAACACTACGTCATCACATGAAGTGAAAAGGACATTATGAGTCTGATGTCAAAAATTGAACTTTGAACGACAATACTGCTTCTAAACAAATAACTTACAAGGAAGATGATGTAAGAGGGAAATAGAAATCATATAACCTACAGCTGCTATATTTGTATGCATATTTTTCAGAATTTCCTCTTCCTTACGCTGCTTTTATAAACACCAATACTATGCGATCGCAAGGCAAACTGCTTCTTACGGGGATACCATTTGATTAATTTAGCCTTCCAAAAATTTTGCTCATTGCTTATTTACCATATTTACACTGAAAATTTTCATACAAATAGCACAAGCAAATTTAAATTGTATTTTTCTTTTTCACTGAATTCCATTTGGTGAGTTAACCAATATGTAGAACTCGCTGTGTGTTGTCACATG
>NW_017537089.1:3012-9282 GCF_001853355.1 Bactrocera latifrons | reverse complement strand
TTTTTAATCATTGGTTTTTAAAAAAAATATAGTTACTCCTAAAAAAAAGCTTTTTGGACTCTTAATGATGAAAATCTGAACTTTTGTGAGAAAGACGCTGCGGCTTCTATATTTTGTCGATAAGCAAAAGCAGTTTATTTAATTTTAATTTATTTAAAATAAAAACAATGCACATATGAGTTTTATAGTTTGTGATCGCTAATATCAATAACAGTAAATCAGTAAACATATATGCAGTATTATTCAATTTTGCTTAAACATATAATAAAATATATAGCAATTATCCTGTATGTGTAAAAGTGAATGATTTTGCAAAATTTTCACAATTTTAGTTACTTGGCCCAAAAAACAAATATTTATACAATGCATGTGTGAATTTCCGTTGTGATTGTGAAAGCGCGGAAAATTAGTTTAATTCCAACTCAGAGGAACTTACGAATTTACGATATTAAAAATATATATTTTTCCTAGAACACGCCTTAGAAATAAATTCTGGGTACGACACTGTTCGGAAATGTTGACGTAAGCACCCTTCCGATCGCCCAAGGTATAAACTTGACACAGAAAACTGTTTAGTATCATTTGTAGTTCAGGGTTGTCCAATAAGAACGAGATGATTGATTTTCGAAAAATATATACTAATTTTTAAAAAATTCAAAACCTTTCATTTAATGTGATACAAAGTGATACAATTAAGCAAGAACGAATTCGATGAATCCAATTTGCCAGTACTTTTTCCACTAAGTCTGTTCGTATGTGACTAATAGCACATTTAATATAGACTCATAAAGCTTGAAGGGAGTCTGTTCATTGATAAAAGCAATGACTTCAAATAATACCCCTTCAAGAAGTAGTCTAATAATATACAGTAGAATATTCAAAGCCACAATTTCTTGAAATAATCGAATCTTCAAACTTTTTTCTCTAAAAATTGCTTTTTGAAGGTGCTGTGTGGCACGTAGCTCATCTCGCTGGAACCAGATGTTGTCAAGATCAACTTTATCCAGTTGCGTCCATAAAAAGTTGGTTATCATCGATCTGTACCGCTCTCTACTGCGGTAACGGAGTCATCAGCTTCATTTCGAAAGAAGAACAGACCGTTGATTTCACCACACCAAAAACCCACACCAAACTGTCAATTTAGGTGAATGTAATGGTTCTTCACGAATAAATTGTCAATTTTTTTCGCACCAGAATGGACATGTTTGTTTATTTACCGTACCACTAAAATGAAAGTGAGCAGTAGGAGAAGATGTTATTCTTAAAAAATCGCTATCATTTTCAAGTTGTTCCAAGGCAAAATGAGCTAATTCAGGACGTTTACAATGATCCAATAGTTTCAGTTCTTTACTGAGGACAATTTTGTAAGGATGCAAGTTCAGTTCCTTTCTCAAACTCAGCAGGGTTATGATTTGAGTCAGTTCCAATTCTTGAGAACGTTTCGGAATCGACGAATTAAGATCTTTAGCAACACTTGTCTGAACGGCAGAGATGTGCTCATTATTTCATTTATCTTGTTTTTAGTAAAAAGTACACCACATCAAATAAGCAGTGATAGAAAACTTATTTAAGATTCTGGTCTTTTTTTATAAGTTGATAATTAATAATTAAAAAAATAATAAAACGAGTATCTTTTATAAACTACGCATTCATCTTAACAACTAAGCGTTTGAATTATTTCATTTCAAATTTTGTAATTGCATATTGCATTAAATAAGCTGTGAGCCACTGTATACAGAAATTAATTAGAAGAAGCTGATCAAATTATTTTTATGTTAATTTTAGTAGAAATAAAATATGTTCCATTTGTAAACTAAAGCCTTATTACTATATATTAAAACTAAGGTAAAAAACACGCTCGAAACATAGCAGCTAGCTTGAAGCTCACATTCTTCTCGTGGTGTATGAAGGCAAAACGACGTTGTTGTTGCAGTTGTTGATGTGTTTGTGTACAGCTTTCAAAAAGTTGTTTAATCATGCATGCCAGCATGCTAACCAACTGCTAACAGCGCTTAAGCTAAACCTGCGAAAGCCTGAAAGTAGTCACGGAGAAAAGCGCAGCCTTCACCAACATAAGCCACCATATTCGCAGAGCGAACATCAGCAGAAGAGCCAAATGTTTTTGTGCAAACACAAATAATGTTGCCGCATAAATAATGTTCACTGCACACAAAAAGACACTTACATATGTGTGTTAAGAAAGCTCTGCGCAGCTTTGCTTTACACTTTCATTAATTTTTTCATTTGCTCTCTCTTCATTTGTTTCTCTACTTCCGCATTCTATGCCACAATTTGGTATCGCAGTTGCAGATATTTTGTTGAATTAATTAAGCCATCGCTACTACTGTGATCAAATTGAAAGGTGAAATGAACAAAATATTTCAACTAATTCGAAGTAACCCCCTCCCGCTTCAATACACTTATGACACGGAATTTTCCAGTCTAATAGTACTTGAAAAAATCCGCCATTGTGGTGGCCATCAGAGCCTTCTTCCATCCAGCTTTCATATCCTCAATTGAGTAAAAACCTGTGAATTGTGAATTCGCTGAATAGTCAGAAGTCACTCGGGGCCAAATCAGGCGAATGCGGTGGTTGCGGCACGATATTAATAGAAAATGTGGCAAAATGATAACGAATTACCAATGCAGTATGAGGTGGTGCATTATCGCACTTTTTTGTTCAATAAATTCAGACATAGTTAAAATCGAAGAATTCTATTTAAGACTGTTCAGCTAGTGCATTACCGAATAGTAGTTCAAACAAGGAAAGAACATTAAAATCGTGAAGATAGGTTGTCAAGTATAAAATGTTTCGATATAAGGTTTTAATATTGTTTGATCTATTTTTATAACCCATATCTTATATTTGTTGTTGTTATATGGACTGAAAACGTTATTGAATTAATTTCGTGGAATTGTGTCGAGGCTTTGGGCCCACAAGAGTCCGGGTCCGTTCCCTTCACTTAGACACGACTGTCAGGAGAATGGCAGTAGAACTGGCTGAATATGATACCTGCTCTGTAGTGGTGTGATATACTATCCTCTCCATCTATTCTGTAGTAGGTTCCAACTAATAAGCAGCTTCTGGGTGAGAAAAAGACGTATACAAAATCTCAAATTATTATCTCAAAAACTGAGGGATAGTTTACATACTATATAAATTCATTCCTTTTATGATCTGCTGGGTGTCATAAACTTCATAGTAAACTCAATATACCACGTTCAGGGTATAAAAATGGCTCTACCAATAGCGTGTTGAGCTTGTATCTAACAATGGTCTCTGGGTTCAGTTCAGTAAACATCATTTATCGCATGCCACCATCTAACCTGCGAAACGACAGAAACAAAGTTCCGCGCAAAATTTCAAAAGTAATAAAAGCATATGATACTAATGTCGCAAAGCAAAAGCAGATAAACGGGTTTATTGTGCCTACAGCAGCAAACAAGCATTCGACTCCGGCCTCACCGCAATTCAAACAAATGCAGTGACATATTTGTTGCCATGATTTCGCTCCTATTTGCTTTTTCGTTGAATAGTCAGCAGATTGGCGGTGAGCATATGCAAAACATCGCAAAAGCACTATGAAAATTGTCCGTAAATTCCGGGTGGAAGCACAAAAATTCGCTGAAACTGTTTGCTCTAACAACAAACGATATGACTGAACAGACACATGTGTTTATGTGTATAGTATGTATTATATGTATAGTAGCTGAGGGTGTAAAAGTCAATTGCATATTCCACGAAAATTTGTACAATACCTCGCTTGGCTCATAGCTAGGTTGTCATATGAGCTGCGGCACCCACCATTTAAGAGAATTGGTCATTTTTCAAATGCATTTCATACAATTTATTATAATTTTTTTTCGGTTGCCTTCATTAGTGAACTATTACATAAAAATACAGATTTTATATATGTATTTTCACTCACATTTATAACTATTTACTTACTAATTATTAATGATAATTTTTCTATTTTACTATTTCGCTATTTAACCAATTTACTAATTCCACATTTCTAGTTTTTGCACATAAACTTTACAGAGATAAATAAACATTTTTAAATAATTAATCCCGCACCATTTAGGAATTAGTGGCTCATTTTGCATATTTTACAAAGTACAATTAGTTTTAGTTATACAAAAAAAAAACATACACTAGTGCTCTTTATTTATTTATCTCCTACAAATTACACATTTAATGCTTAATATTTAATGCGGCAATTTGCATCCCCTGCAAGCGTCGTTTACACCGCTTTCACATGCATGTTTATATATATATATGTGTTACTATTATTTATTGTTCCATTGGATTATATTTTTACAGCTTCCCGCCGTTGAATGAAGATTTAGTTACACTTGGCGCACGTGGCACGGACTCATTCCGTTATTTATGTCCGGTCACTGATGAGACTAGGCTCGCGATAACGAATGGGATATGTGAGCGCGTTTCCTTTGTCCCAGGAGTACAATTCCTGCAAATACGGAAGGGTAGACAAAAAGTAGTAGAAATAACTTAATTTAATATATTTCGAAATTCCTTGAATGGTATAAAACTTTTTAACTTCAACTAGGCGACTAAAATGGCACCATTTTAATATAATAATTATTAGAAAAAAAATGTATCAACTATACATTTTTAAAATTTTGCCTAAATCAGCAATTTCAAAAGCAATGCAGAACCTATTGTAATAAGTGCAGAAATTTTTCTTTAAGATTTATATTTTAAAATCCCACCATGCTAATACCTATGTACATACGACTAAAAACTGTATGTGTACAAAGGCAGCAAAGTGTACAACGTGACGTATACGTAATTTTTACACGACAAAGGAAATCAATTTGCTTTTCAGTTGCTCCACGGTAAATAGATTCTCTAAGATATTACTTCCGTGCAACTGCAACTGTAGAATGTAGCAAGCTACATGCACACTCATTTGTAGCACGTGAGTGTAAGAAGGCAATATTCAATCGGAGAATAAATTGCACACAAATTTCTTACTTGCAAGTCGTTGAGGAAGGCAGGAGGCGAGTGAAGAAAATTAAATAAATTTGTAAAATTCGTAGACTAATATATTTTCGCATGCAGTAACTTCAGACGATGGCAGAAAACAAGTAAAATATTTCCGATGCATAAAGGAGGCAAAGGCTACGAAGTGAAACGAGAAAAATTGAGTTTATTGTCAATATGTAAATACATATTACCAAAAGCATAGAATTCTCGATAATGGCTATTGAAATATATATGTTTGAGTTGCGGAAGAAAATTTTCACATAACCGTTCGAAATTTTCGCTCAATTACCTGTAATAATAAGTAGGTACCCACTCCGCTGTGGTCTGATTATGTAACTGGAGCAGATTTAGAAAAACTATTTTACTCGGAAATAGTTTCTGCAAGCTCGAACTAGAATTATATAGTGCCTTACCGTTGTTAAACTGTATCCTCTAAAATTATTATTTTTTTAAAGGGTGTCTCAAAATTAAGGCAAGATTTAAATATGTCGCCATATCAGTGTTGACAACCCTAAAAAAATCGAAAGCTGACAGTCTAGACTCAGTAAAAACGGAGTATTTTTCTTGTTGCACAATATTTCAAAAATAATGAAAGCTTTGCAGCTGCTGTTCGAAAATTTCATATAAATTGCGGTCAGAATAATGTTGAAACTTCGTCCACTGCAAAAAATTACCGCCACTTCAGCCAATTAGAATATCGTGTTTATTTTGTGGCACCCTGTAAACTCGTTAGGGAAATAGCTCGTATACGAATTTGGTAAAGTCTATTATTACTGACATGCTATGTGTGCCGAAAGTTGAAATTGGCAAACTTTGAGATGATACACACAGGATGAATAAGTCTTCATGCCAGAAACATATGTATTTGCTTCATTCCATTATGATCATCATAATCAAGTCAGCTTAATGACACATATTCACACAAAGAAATAATATATATTTGTTGTTTTGCACATTCATTTCTTGATTATGACAAAAGGAAAAGTTTTACGTTGATATGTTAAGCATAGTTAGCTTTTTAGCATTGCATGAGTAGGTGTTGCAGCAACATCTGTTTATCTGCAGTGATGTTGTTTGAGTACTGTCAGATCTTGTTGAGACTTGTCAGATCTTAGTTTGTGATTGCAAAAAGTTTTTTTACTAGCTCAGAGACGGCTTAATTAAATTAAGACATTTTTGATGAGGTAGTAGCAGGAAGAATTGTTTACCTTACTTTTGATGCAAATATTGTTTTTTTTTTTTTTTTTTTTTTTTTTTTT
>NW_017537089.1:0-2922 GCF_001853355.1 Bactrocera latifrons | reverse complement strand
TTTTTTTGACATGTTTGTTGAATATAAAAGCGAGCTTGACTTTATAATATATATTGACCCAAAAGAACCCGTGGGAACCAAATGGCAACCACTGTCACAAAAAAAACTCAAATTTTGTTTCAATATGAGCGATTTCTGTTATACAATTTTTTCTTCGATTAAAAGCTTATTAAAAGTAATATACTTGTACGCTCATGTTCGTTTGCCATTTGGTTCATTGATAAAGCAAAAATAATTTAATATGACTGAAGTAAAATATATATATCAACTTGGAAAATGGAGAGCTAATTTGCTTTTATGAACAAAGCAAACGAAAAAAGAATTTTTTCGGTAAAAAAAGAATCAGAGAGTTGGTCGTCAGCTATTTGCATTGCACCGAAGCCACAAGTAGTTTTATTCATTTGCTGCTCGATATTTAAGTACTTAGTCCACAAATTTACTACAGAAAAAAGCAATGTAATCAGTCAAATATCGAATGAGCACTTTCATAATAAGGCTTCAATAATATCAATAGAAATAATAATAATCAATATATTGACAAATTATAATTCAATCAGTAGAACCAACGGCACAGATTAAATTCGCCATCAATAGGGCACCATCAGTGATAACTGTTGATGGCGGAACACTTTGCTTTTGGCACAAATTGGTAACGGATTATTATAAGTTGCTTAAGCAATGCCCTTGTGATTGTGATTACACGAATACACATACCTGAATAAATATACAACATTTGGTATGTGACAACATATACTTAATGAAAATGGCTTTACTCATAAATCAGATTCAATGGTGCATATTATGTGGTAGTAAGGATTTTATCATATACTGACAATTATTTGACGCACTTATACAAGGTTTTGCCTTATCGAAAAGAGAAATTTGACGAAAAGCAATCATTATTGGAAGCATTATGTTTATACTTAGCTACAAGAAATCAAAGTAGTTTTACATATTTTTGTAATTTCTTTCATAATTCCTGTTTCTCGACATATTTTTGGGCAAAGTAATTATGGCCGCCGAAAGCAAGACATCAAAAACTGGCGTCAGTGAATGTTCACATCCTATGTAACTCTCGTAATAATTTTCTGACACTACTTTAATGGACCACCATAAGAAAACGAAATGAATATGCTGAGGCAACATATGTAAGTAATGCGAATGCTATCCAGGAAGTGACGCCATTTATTTATTTTGATATACGAAAATACAGTTATAATAGATATGCATATAATAAAGTGTGTGTTCAAAATTGAACATGTTCGTTGCCACCAAAGGCCGGACAAAAACATTATATTTAAATATTTTATATATTGCACAAATGTTAAATAAGATAAGAAAATTGTATTATTGTAATAAAGTATACAGTGCACATATATTAGATAAGGCAGAGGCCACATAAATGTACATGCATTTATATGCAACACACATACACATAAGAGGCACGTATGAACTTAGATGCAATACGCATGCACTCATGAAATATAATATAAATATTTATACTTAGGTTTCGGCAATTGGTTACAAATGCATTTGTGCAGTTTTGAAAGTAATCCCAAATCTTACAGCATAAACAATGCGATAAAATACGCATACACATGTATTGCATTGAACAGTTTATTTAATTAGAGAACTAAGACTTCAGAAATGGTGTATAAAGTTTACAAATTTAAAAATAAAATTATAATGAAAGACCTTTCACTTGAATAAGGTCATTATTTTCCCCCCACCAGTGGTAAAGATCTAAAGAATCTTATTTAAGTTTTAATGTTTGATCATACAAATCAAACAGTTTGATATTAAATGCCAAACAGTGGGAGAATGTTTTTATCCGTTGACATTTTGCAAGTTTGCTCAAAGAAGTAGAAGGCGTGGGTGCGTATACGTAACTTTATAAAGGCGACGGAACAAAGTGACGATGAAGTAGCAAAATTGCTTTAAAATATCACGTAACGGTCAAATTTCGTTTTGTTTGAAATTTGCAATATCATTTATTTAATATAAACCCTTCGCTGTTGGATTATTTAAAGAAGGGGCATAGAAGGGGTAACGAATAGGGTATAAAAGAATTATTTTCTTTTCTTTTGTTCCATCAGCTGATATAAGAGCTAAATTCTATAGTTGTCCGATCTGAATAATTTCTTTGGAGATTGTTACGTTGCCTTGGATAATAGTCTAAGCCAAATTTGGTGAAGATACCTTGTAAAAAAAAGTTTTCTAGGTATACGAAGACTTGAGCTGGACCGGTCAGTGTGTATGACAGCTATATGCTATAGTGATCCGACATATGTAGACCGTTCCGATAAGTGAGCAGCTTCTTGAGAAAAAGTACGTGTGCAAAATTTCAGAACGATAACTGAGGGACTAATTTGCATACACACAGACATATGCACATCGCTTAATCGGCTCAGCTCGTCACACTGAACATATACATATGTACATCCATAAATATATATAGATCTTCAATGTTACTTTTTGAGTATTGCAAACATCGTGGCAACCTTAACATACCCTGTTCAGGATATGAAAAGGAGATTGTTCATATATATATTACAAATTATTATAGCCGCTATTGCAATTCCGTTAGCTTTCTAACTGTGCGCTTTGTCTGATGAATGTCACTCAATCTTAAGTCATTACAAATTCTATAATGATCGCTTTATAGCCTACCATCGGACGACAGTGCTCGCTACGATTCACCAACACAACTTTACAACATGCGATGGTCGCACATGACACAATGTCAACAGCCAGCAAACACATTTTAAATGACTCAGCAAGGGAGGGAATGATGACCAAAAGCACAGCCGTGACGTGACATTTACTCATCCACTTACGAATTGCTGTGTCACTTTATCCGAACCCATACTTAGTGGCAACAACAACAGCAACGGAAGGTAAATTCCAGCAGGTAAACCGATT